>NC_079427.1:28306036-28441276 GCF_026213295.1 Gadus chalcogrammus | reverse complement strand
ACCCCCTCCTTCAACGCTGACTCGACTCCACCCATCCATTCTCTAACCTAAGTACATGGACGCGCAATCATGCAAGAGCGCGACACAGATGCGCGAGAGTGAGCCAGGCTAGCTAGGTTGGAGTTAGGGTTGTCTTCGGTTGTCTTCTAGTGCTAGGTACCAATGTGGATTAGCTAGTTAGCTAGCTCCAGTAGCTACGCAGGATAACAACAAACAGAAGCTGTCTCTGGGTCACAAGCTTTGAGTACGTGCACGAAGGGGAGGGGACGTACTTACTGTCCAATGCCACTCCGTGGTTCTGAAAATCATTGGCTGGAGTTTTTCGAGCCCTGCCCGTTCCACAGATGATTGACTTGTTTAATTTTCATGTCAGTAGGCTACTTCTAACTCAGTGGCTGTAAGTGGGTTATGATAAGGATAAGGATTTCAAGTAATTTTCAAGTAAAATGACCCCCGTCAGCGCCAGAGCGTCAGACTGGGCTGTACCGCAAAAAAATTAAGAGGGTTCATGTTCCAGTCCCCAAATTCCGTTGGACCACTACTTGGACATTTGTGATGGACAGAGCTGCCGTCCGTTTTGGGCCTATTCGCATAATGGTTTTGGAATGTTTTGAATAGTTGGAGTGATTGTTAATGTTAAGACATTGTTATTGTTAATGTTGAAATAAAACTCAACTTATGAACCACTCTCTTTACCGATTTTAAATGTGGAAACTGGGTTAGATCATCAGATTTTGTATGACTTGACTTGTGACTTGCTTGACCTGAGCAATGACTTGACTTGTGACTTGCTTGATTCTCACCACAGTGACTTGGGACTTGCTTGAGACTTGAAGGTTATTACTTGAGACTTGCTTGTGATTTGCACATGAGTGACTCCCCACCTCTGCTGTCCTCAGGCCGGGTCGGGCCAGGCCTTTGATCGAGCGTTTGTGTTTTTTTTTTTAATCATTGCTTTACTGGCCTCATCTGAGGAGGAAATCTATGCCTTAAACAGAAATATTATAGTCCTTTATTACACGGGTCTTCTCAATGCCGTGGAACGCTCCGTTCACTTGCATGGGTAGTACTCCGGCAACTTTTGAACCCCAGCGTCTTCGGTTGCTAAGCGACGTCAACGTCTTTGGCAGACTATTTCTCTACTAATCAATACTACGAATTCTGGTACAGAATAAATTGTAAAAAGACACACCATGTGAAGTTATTTTTTCGTTTTGGCAAGTAGCCTTGAATAAGCGGGATAATGGATAGAACATCGCCAATCATTGTCGAAAATTATTTTTGGTAAATGTTATATTTTGATTGTGTCGCCTGATACTCATGCATTCAGCGTTGGCTAAAGCGTGGGAACCGTGAGTCTAAAAAAGACCCAATTTGGGTTGATTTCAGCTTTAACACACAAAATAATAAACTATGTAATGAAAAACATAAGAAGAAGATATGTATGATCAAAGACACGACTTTACTATACGTTTCTATGATGTCCTCCAGATGTTTGTGATGCCCGACGGCTGTGATTGGCCGAGTAAAGCAGGATAATATGAGCTTTGGGCGGATACCTCCTCCCAGAAGAGGCAGCACCATGCGTCTACCAAAGCTCTTTGACCCCAGGCAAAGAGGGCTGGTGTTCGTTTGTTCTTGCTTTATACGACATGAAGAGCAATTATCACCCGAGGAAAATATCACAAGCTGATAAATGACTTAACTGCATTAGTGATGGAAATGATGACCAGGAGGCTGTTGACCTCCGGACTCTGATGGTCGCTTGTCTCTGTCTTTGCAACGGGCTGTGATACGTTAGACAAAAACAATTGTCTCTCATTCTTTAATAATTTCACCTGCAAACTAATTTGAATTCCAGTCGGTCCTTTAGTGATGATGAATATATATTTTATATGAGCTGAATATTGATCAATCTTCTCTCTGAAAGCGTCAGTTAGGATCTCAGCTAACAGCTGTCACTATAAAAACAGGTATTTAACACAATCTTTTTGATGGTGAATGCCATCAAAACATCAAATCGAGCAGCTCATGAAAGCCTCTTCAACTTCAGGTCATGCATTAGCATTTCAAGAAACGGTTACCTTCTCCAGGGGATTCTTTTATCCTTGAATATATTCTTTCATGACATCATCAAACTGTTCCAAGGTCATATTTTAATTGATTTGCAAAAAGTTCATGCGTATTGCATTTTCCTAGGGCAAATGGCATTCTTTTGAGGATGTTGAACTTCAAAGGCTTGTTATGGCGTTTCACTTTTGTCTGCCATTAGCGAGCCAGACGAGTCTTGTAAGCAGCAGAGATGTTGTGGTTTTGATTGTTCTGATGGGAATGGCGATAGGAGAACATATACAACAAGGAACAAAGGGCCTCTGAATAGGTTCTGAGTTTAACTTCTCGAAATTTCATTCTTTATTTATCGAGCTGTCTTTTGTACGTGTTTCATTGATTGTATTTCCTGCTAAGTGTAAAAGTTGTTCTAAGGTTGCAGGCAAGAAAGAAGAAAAGCCAGAGAGGAGATAAAAAATAAAAAGAGTAAAAGAGAGAAGGGGAGAACAGAATATGCCTTTCTTAACCGTGCGACTCATCGCACGGTCGCCATGGAAAGCTACTAACCATATCTACATCGATGCTAGGAGACCGATTACAGTTTGGACCTTTTGTTGTGTCCTCAGTGACCTCGGTCTGATTTATAGCACACGATGAGACCATAAAAGGAGAATCATGTTGGAACACACAATGACGTACATTATCATCAACGCTGTACTCTTCAATCCTTTTCACCCAAGAGTTGAAATTCCCATGCTGTTGCTGAGAGGCTCTGGAGAAAAGTCTGTTGCTAAATGTAATCCTGCAGACGACCACTTTCAAGGGGCCAATGGGATCTAGCAAAACACATCCAAGCTTTGCTTTACGTTTGTGTGATCTAAGAGAGAAAAGTTTGAATTGTCTAACGCAAACAAGTGTTATATATCATACATACATCTCCTGCTTCTACTCTCTCTCCTTGCCTCTCTTGGGTTATCTCTTGTCCCTCTCTCTTTCTCTCCCCCCCTGCTGTTCAGCGTCTCTCTGATCTCTGCTGTGTGTGTTCCACTCCAGGTCCTTTCTGTCCTCAGGCTAGCAGGGCTCTGGGCGCTGCATGCATCATTTAGAGCTATTCTCTAACCTAATGGCTTCGGTGAGACACCAACACTTCATCACACCATCCTCATAGTGTGTTTTCATGTCTCTGTTTATGTATGTATTTATGGTGGTTCATGAGTGTGGGTACATGCGTTTATTTGTGTGTTTAGAGTTTTCATGTCAGAACATTCACACAAATATGTGTATGGTTAGAAATTTGTGTTTTGGGTTATGTATGGGTGCGTGCGTGTGTCCTACCGTGCGTGGGCAGTGCACGTATCGCGCCAGGCTGATGATCAGGTCGTGTGTTATGGGGTCCACCAGGTTCCTGAAGCTGGCATAGCGGTAAAGAACGTCATCCAAAGAGGTGGACTCCATGCCCAGGTCCTGCTCATACACACACACACAAACAACATGGAAAATAAATGACATAGGAAGCTGACATAACACACGTACATTTTTACACTGCCAAATATGCCTGTCTTGTACCCGCCTTTTTTCCGGCATGTTCTGCGAGTTTAGACTGGCCGAGGTAATATATCGGCTTGATTTCACACCACAATTTACCCTCTCAAACCCTACACATATTGGGGCAGTGGCGGCTCGCCTATAGAGACCCCCCTACAGGGGGGTCTTGCATTTGCCCCCAGACCCCCTACAGGGGTTTCAAATGCAAATGTTCAGCCCCCCTCAAATAAATTCCACCAGCCGCCACTGTATTGGGGCTTTCATTTTCATATAAAAGCGATAACACGTCATCACGGTACCAGGGACGGGACTTGGGTAGAGGTGCTGCTGCGTTATCTCTCCAACAGAGACAACGCAGCGATATAAACATGAGTAGTTCTAACTGAAGGGAAGTTTCAACCGCAAACTGCTGACCATCATGGAAGCGAAGGTGATGTAGTCACATTTAACAAAGACTGGGAAAGATGGTGTGATACCAAAGACCTCATTAGAGGCAAAAAATCATTTGTTTTCCTTGACAGTGGTCAATTATACTTCAAGTTGTGAATGGCCCATGCAAGTGAACGGAGCGTTCCACGGCATTGAGAAGACCTGTGTAATAATTAAAATAATAATAATACAATACACTATATATATATAAATATACATAATATATATGCATATAGAAATGCAGAGGCTCAACATATCCAAAAGTGTGAGTTTGGGTGGGGGAAGGTGTTATTTACGGTTCTTTGTAGAATTTAGAAGTAGAGTGGCTTGGGGAACAAAAGAGTGTTTATATCTGTTGGTTCTGAGTTTTGGGAGTTTAAAGCGTGATCCGGATGGCAACAACTGAAATTCAGCCTGTAAGGGATGAGAACTTTTTTAGCATCTGCTTCTGTTATGAATCTTTTTTTATTTATTTATTTATTTTTTTATTATTGTGTCATGCATTAGCATGCCCAGCCCACAAAGGCTTACAAGACACCAATATAAAACAACCTAGACAGACCAAAAACCAAAAGTAGATGCTAAACAACGATATAAACCATCCTGACGTTTCATCCAGGCTTGAGTAACAAAAGAGGCTAACTTATAAACATTAAGGTAAACAAACATTCCATCCTGACATCATCATTACTCCAAAATATTTCAGGGTTTTGAGCAAACAGTAACAGTTAATTTACAAAGGTACTCTTATTTCATCATAGAAGGGTCAGTATAAAAGAAAATGAGATTCATTCTCCAATTCTCGTGAATCACAAAGTTCACTAAGTCTCTGTTCCTCAGGGATATTCTTAAATCTGCCGACCTCAAGTGCCAATTGGGCAATCTTAATTGGGCAATCAAGGATCTCTGATTTCTTGGTAAATTTGTTTTAACATATAATTCTTTTTCATAATCATGCTTGATTTGGACGTATGTCCGTAATTTCGGTTTTAACATAATATCATTTAACCATTTTTCATTGAACCCGACAAGTAACTTTTTTCTAATTTTGTTTACGCTGCATGATAAATTATTTCTAGAAATTCGGCTTCTTCAACATGAATCTCTGCGGCCCATGGAGAGTTCTGGACTTTACTCCAAAGGAAAACTTTGTAATTGATCCTGTCATCTGACATATTAATAAAACGATTCCACAGTCTAATCATATCACACTTTCTCCTTATTGTACCAGGGATCCAACCCATGTCACCCTAAGCAGCCAAAGAGGGAACATATTTAAGAATACCCAGAAAACAACGGATAGCTCTGTTTTGTACTGCATCTGAGATCCTTCTTTCTTTAAATCCCCATACCCCAGCAGCATAATTCACAATGGGAGAAACACATGCATCATACAATTGAGAGTAAGTAGAATAACCGAGTTCTTTACCTATTTTGGTAACACTTTTAATAACTATCCGTTATAACTAGTTAATAGATCATAAGTAAACTGTTAATTAATGAGTTATTAATGACTTGTTAAGTGTTTATCAACAGTTTATTAAGGATTTATAATGATGCCTTGTAGATAGTTAATAGATCATTAATAAACTGTTAGTTAATGAGTTATAAATGACTTGTTAAGTATCAGTTAATAGTTTATATATGTAATTGGGACGTTATTCTAAAGTTGCAACTATTCCTCTTTATTAACTGTTGGTAAATGAGGAATAGTTGCAACTTTAGAATAACGTCCCAATAACATACATAAGCTATTAACTAATACTTAACTAATATATTAACTCACACTTTACAGATCAGTTGTTAATAGTTTGTTAACCATCTACTAATACCAGTGAAACTCTGTAGAACAGCAAATGGGTGGAACAAGTTCAAGGTACCGAAATTTGATGTGAAATTTAAAATATCTAATTTTTGTACCTCAACCTTGTTCCACCCATAGGCTTTTCTGTGTACTGTATTTGACCAAAGAAACACCACAGATGAAATGTTGAACATTGTGTTTAATGTATAGAAACACATACTGAGCCATCACATGGCAGAAAACATGGCAGAAAACAAAATAAATCAAAATCAAGCCATTGGCATTATTGATATGAACTTGGAGCACAACTTGGAGCCTCTATACTTAGTGAACCAGACCTGAGCTACAACCGAACTGCTCTAGGGCACCATCCCACAGTGACACAAACACCTAAGCTTTCTTAGACAGTGGAATCAGTTTTCCCTTTTTCTTTTGATGCTCAACATCCCTCAAAAGGTTTGGATCATTCATCAACACTTCCAGACATTTTTTTGCAAAGTCCTGCAGTCGTTGCTGTGGTGTATAGGTAACCAGCAACTCCTTGTATTTTTTCGGGGCCACAACAGCCAGCTCACAGATCGGGGCGACGACGACAGTGTTTCGGTCGACACCGACCTTTCGATATGCCACACTCAGCTTTCTTCCTTTCTTGTACGCTTTAAGGACTTTCCTGTATCTCTTGATGACCTCCTCAGGATGACGTGCTGAAACAGATAGAAATGTAGTTAAGTATAACAAACATAGGAGTAGTGAAGTACTGAATCGACACAGGGAAACACACACATAGATGCAAAGTGGTTGCAAAAAGTAATGAAGATTACATGGGCACAGACAATTATTGGAGGGTCCAAGATATATACCCACCAGGAAGTTCATTTTGGAAAGTAAACGAGAGAGAGAGAGAGAGAGAGAGAGAGAGAGAGAGACATTGTGATGTCTACATGCCTGACACACATGAGGGGAGCTGCCTTATTGCCTTCCTCTCTTTACACTTACCTCTCTGCTTGCCATGTTGCGTTTTTTCTTCTCTTTTTTCTTCCTCTTGTCTCTTTTCTTGTGACTCTGGTGGTGGTGCTTCTTTTTCTTGTTGCGTCTTTTCTTATTATCTGAATCTGAAGAATCAGTTGAGGATGAGGAGCTGGAGGAGCTGGATGAAGAGGATGAAGAGGAGTTGGATGGACTGGAGGATGAAGAGAGAGAAGATGCACCAGGAGACGAGTTTGCCGAGGAAGATGTGTCAATTGTCCCACCGTCATCTGTATCTACAACATAATACAAAATACAATACCAAATGCATTACTAACTATGATGATACAAGTTAACTCACATACATTTTTATCAACATTTACATTTATTAAGACTTTCAGTTTCACTGATTCATCAAATCGTGATCTCATCCGTTGGACAGATGTGCTGCTGTCAATCAATGCTACAGATATTATCTTCCAGGTATTAACTGTACATGTGTATTGTTTGGGTAATAACACGCTCATGCTCTGATGGTCTTGTCACCGTGAAATGTTGGCCTTTCTTCCACCCAATTGTATATATTTTACAAAGCACCCCAGTATCATTGTCAGGTGTGCAAACATGTTTTCCCAAGAAAGTGTTAGGACTACTTACTTTGACCAACTTGTTGGCGGAGGGAGTCTCTCTCCTTCGTCAGGTCACTGATTTTTTCTGTGACTGTGTGCAGCTTTTTCTTGGCCTCACGGAGCTTAAGCTGCATCTTCCTGATATGTAAAAATGCTGTTGGAGCTACAGTTCCCGCAGTATCTGGAATGATAGGGTAGAGAATTAAAAAAGCTCTAATCATAAAAGCAAGATGAAGGTAAAATAAAATAATGAGCAGCTGAGCCATGAGCATTATATATATTATAACATATTATATTATATTTAGAGCTTCGGGAGTCGCAAACGGCAACAATCACTTTCTCCTCCAAGCTGCAGTTCACTCGGAGTGCAGGGAACGGTTGGCCCAGCCGGTTGGTCGGTGATTGGCTGTTTTACGTTACTTCACCCACGTTACCCACAGGGAGTGAACACTGATTGGCTCGTGTCGCCCTGCGACACGTTTCAATGTTCGGTGTGAACATACAGTAAGCCTTGAATTAAAGTTTTGATGCATACAATCACACCAGTTTTTGGTGTGATACGGTAACCGTAGCAACGCTGGTAAACAAACCCTCGGAGCTCGGCTTTTGGCCGAGCTTTATACCGTATAGTTCTTGCTGAAGGCATTTAATGGTCAAAATATTTAATAAATATTCGAATATTAATATTAAAACAAACAAACTTTGAATATGATTAAAAGTTCCGAGTTTGGAACCGATAAGCGGAATCGTTAAGCAGGCATGCTAACGATTCCAAGGAATTGGTTCACTGGGAACCGGTTCTGAACAAGAACCGGTTCTCGATTCCCATCCCTACCAATCTGGTTGATTTATGTAGCACAAATCTATCAGTCCGTGTTATCCTGATCAAACATCTTTAATGAAAAGATAACACGCAGTCTTGCTTACCGTCACCGTTGGTGTCAATGTGAACAGCATGGTCCACAGGTGTAGTTTTCTTTTTACTGGAAGTACCCGCTGTTGACTTCTTTCTCTTTCTCCCGACAGTAGGCCTACCTGGGTTTATCTCGGTATTTTGCGCATCGCCGCTGGGAACACTGGTATCGGACATTTTACCAGACCGTGTATTCATTCCTTATAATCAATGCCAATGCAGGCTTGCGAGTGAGCGTGTCTGTCTCGGTTGTCAGTCCCCGGTTGTCACTCATCAAAGTACAGCGGTGATGCGAGGTGATTGACAAGTTGACAACCAGTCAATATGATGGAGGAGGCCGGATGGCTCCTCCTTCAGCCTGTGAATGCATTTATGATTGGCTTGTTTCCCCCTTGTCGTCACCCCGACCTATAATACAATTCAAACGTAATCTGGCGGGAGCTAGTCACATCATAGCCAAATAATGCCTGGTTTAGCCACTGAGCTAAGAGAGCTTATTGAAGGCAGAACTAAATCTAAAAGAAGACATAGACAAATAATCAAATGGATGCAGAAGAAAAGGCTTCTAAGAAGATGGATGAGATGCCAAAAATGCAAACACAGATGAAATTCAAGGAATCAGTTTGTGTGGACAACTATGCATGGTAAGTTTATTTATTTTTTACCCATGCATGGGTATTTTGGTTCAAAATTTTAGTGAAAATTAAATCTATTTAATTGTGAGCTGATAATAGTGCACAATATATCTTCTTAATTCATGTTAACATTAATTTCTAGAAATACATTACTATACACTACACTACTTAATACTAATCTACAAGATCCCAACACGTCAAAACGTTGTGAGCTCATAGATCTGCTATTTTCAGACAGAAATACTGAAAAATTGGGTTAAACTTTTTTTAAACATATTTACACACATTTTATGGGGGTTCCTGGCACAAAATATTTCCAGATGGGGTCCATGGCCAAATACACATTACTTTGGGGGTCCTTGACATGCAAATGTTTGAGAATCACTGCTCTAGCCACTACCCTGGCCTGTGTCATTCTTATCTTTATTTGTATCTTCAGGGTTTGCAAACACCATAACCACAGAGGGAGGAAACTGAAGAGGTCAATTAGACACAAATCTATATTCAGCAATTCAAAGGTCTCCCTCTTCAACTGGATGCGCTTTGTGTACAGGTACGCTATGGCATAGGTATATGATTTTAGCCTGTCTGTCTATGATGAAAGGTGTTTATTTCAATATAAATACTGTATAACTATGCTGTCATAAACAATAACTGGAGACTATGTAGTAAAGCTTGTGATTATTATGTTATGGAGCATCTCTAGGCTCATGATGATAACAGGTGCTTGAAGTTATTTCACTTTCGTGATTTATTTTGCTAAAAAGTGTAATTCACAGCTTGAATTCTTAACAGTTTAACAATTATGGAAATATGTTACTTAGGGGATGCTGTGTTTGTCAGCATTAGGCCTGGTGGAGAAACATGACTGTCTGACCCTGCCTCTTGAAGCTCAATGGCAATTGGCTCTCTCAATCTATAGGCTCTGGCAATTAATATTAGAAATAGGATTTTACAAATATCCTACAGTATTATTAGTTCCAAATATATTGACAGAGCTCTGTAGAAAATACCACAAAACATATTTTCCATCATTATTGCTGTTTTTGTCTACACAGTAGTGGACAATTTTCATATCCCGGGGTGCAGTAGATGCAAACTTTGTGTATCAAACCAAAAAAATCAAAAGAACTGTGGTATAATAATTATTTGCCTTGTTCCATCAGATTTGCACAAGGCCTGCGTCTACGTCAAGTGGACATGATCAATGATGACATTTCTGGAAGCTCAGCAACCCTGTCCAAGATGGCTCAAAAGCTGCGAGATGTGTGCACTACTGCGATGGACAGATATCAGCAAGCAAAGGCCAGCACATTGGGGGGCGGCAGCAGTTTGTCACCATTGATGAGAGCCACTTCAGACACAAAAGAAAGGCAAGCAGGATAGTATCTTATCAAGATAGTAATGCAAATTACCATGAATGACTTCATTTTGTTTAAAGAAGAAGAATTCCTAATATTTTATGTTTTCATCAGTACGGACGGGGACGAATGGCTGGTGGCTGGAAGAGGAAGAAGTGGGTGTTTGGGATGCTAGGTGTGAACAGGAGAGGGAGAAGACATGCAAAGCCTGTTCTTCGCTTAGTTAGAAGAGAGAAGGAGAGATCTGGTGCCACTTTTAGCTCACCATGTTAAAGTGGATCTACAATAATAAGTGATGAGTGGCGGGCTTATCGCAATGCTTTAACTCAGCTAGGTTATACCATTTCACTGTCAATCACAGTGTGTCATATGTCGATGCCCAAACAGGTGCACATACTCAGCACATAGAGAGGGCCTGGAGAACGGTTAAGGAAAATGTGTGGAGACTCAGAGGGAATCGTACAGAGGAGTTACTGGTAGACCATCTCAGAGTTATTGAATGGCATGAGTGGCTTGCCCGAAAGCATCGCAAAGGGCCGTTAGGACGGATAATCCATGACATTGCTGTGATGTATGGACATTAAATGTCCCTCTGAAATTCTGTTTATCCAGTGTTTAGCACAAAAAGTGCAGAAACCTCATGTGTTGTATACTGTTGTATACTGCTGTTCTGCCATGTAATGGCTCAGTATGCGTGTTTCTATACATTAAACACAATGTTCAACATTTCATCTGTGGTGTTTCTTTGGTCAAATACAGTACACAGAAAAGCCTATGGTTGGAACAAGGTTGAGGTACAAAAATTAGATATTTTAAATATCACATCAAATTTCTGTACCTTGAACTTGTTCCACCCATTTGCTGTTCAACAAAGCTTCACTGGTATTAGTAGATGGTTAACAAACTATTAACAACTGATCTGTAAAGTGTGAGTTAATATATTAGTTAAGTATTAGTTAATAGCTTATGTAGGTTATTGGGACGTTATTCTAAAGTTGCAACTATTCCTCATTTACTAACAGTTAATAAATGAGGAATAGTTGCAACTTTAGAATAACGTCCCAATAACATATAAACTATTAACTAATACTTAACAAGTCATTTATAACTCATTAACTAACAGTTTGTTAATGATCTATTAACTATCTACAAGGCATCATTATAAATCCTTAACAAACTGTTAACCAACACTTAACAAGTCATTAATAACTAATTTATTAACAGTTTACTTATGATCTATTAACTAGTTATAACGGATAGTTATTATAAAGTGTTACCCATATTTTTTACTTGTTAACAACGGAACCCAAAGCTCTACCAGCTGAATCAGCCAGGAGTTTAATTCCATTTTCATAATTTATAAATTCATAGAGTGGAAATCCTAAATATTTAAAAACAGATGTATTTTCTAATGGCATATCAGAAAAGGTTAAGATTTTCTCACTTTTTGGGACACCATTTTTTCTGAATTGAATTATCTGTGTTTTACTCTGATTTATGGACAGTCTCAACCTGCAACACCAGGGGTCTCATTTATAAAACGTGGGATCGTTACTAAAAGTGTACGTACGCCCAAAAGCCAAGTTGTGCGTGCGGCAAAAATATTCAGACTTATAAAACCCTGTGTACGCACACCTCTAAGCAATCTTTGCTTTATAATCACAGAATGCCTACAAGTGTGCGCAGCTGAATCAGCTTCACGTTCCGCCCTGTACACGCCCTTTTTTAACCATCAATGGTCAATGCAAACGACCTCATGAATGAGATCTGCATATAAACAGACTCAGATCCAATTATTATGTCTTGTCGGAAACAATGGCAGAAGGAATGAGAAAAGCAAAAAGCGAAATTTCACGGAGGTTGCAGTGGAGACACTTGTGGGTGAGGTTGAGGCCCGAAAAGTAGTTTTGTCGGGCGGTCATGGGATTGGGATCACTAACAACAAAAAGCTGAGTGAGTGGCAACATTTGCTGCAGCAGTGAACTCTGTCTGTGGCACGGAGCGCACAGTCCCAGAATTAAAAAAGAATTGGTCTGACATAAAGGTACATATTTTTATGTACCAATAAATCGTTATGGTCCCTGAAAACCCTCTCCCTCCGAATCCTGCCATTTGCAGGGTCCTCCAGCAGTGCCTGTGTGACGCCCACAAAAGTGTTATATTTGTTTTTGTGAATCGTATTATACTTTAGTGTTTTTCTGTAATTAACAAGGGTTGCTGAAGTTACATGATTTGTGCATTTCGGAAGGTTGATTTCCTTGGTAATATGGACTTGTTTTACTCGCTCCACTTCAGCAGGGGGCAGGCTTACGGTAGCGATTTCCTGTGCGTTATTTGAAAGCTTTCTCGAACGAATGAAGACGCTGTTGCCCTGTTTCATCCTTTTTTCCTGATTTTCAGGTTGGTAATGTGATAAACAACACTCGATAGAATAAAACCATGTGAGAACGTTAACTAACTATTCTGGCCAAGTAGTTGGTGATAAGAATGTGGCTTTGTTTAGGTTAGTTATCCTGATATGGGAATGTTAAAGCCCATGGTGCAGGTTTTTATTTTTTTATTTTCTGGCAATTTTCTTGTTGGTAATAAACATTGCAACAATTATCCATTGTATTTGATGTTGTAGGGTATCACAAAAAATCAATATAATAAGGAAAAGTAGGTGATATTTTAGCGGTTAGCAACAGGTTAGCAATGATTCTTATTTCTCCCACAATGCATTGCATGACGTCACATGAGGTACTCTGCTTTGGGACGACAGCCGAAGCCGCTAGTGAGAGAGTGACAGTGTCAGATAATATAAGTAAATATATAGATAGAGATAGCCTAGATATATATATATAGATAAATATATATATATAGGCCTATAGTATATATATAATAATATAGCATAGATAGGTAGTGAGGGATAGCATAGCATAACATAACATAGATATAGTGAGGGATAGCATAGCATAACATAACATAGATAGCTGATAGATAGATAGAGAGATAGATATATAAATAGATAAAATGGTTTACTAGTGTTTGTGGAGAAGTTTAGTCAACCACATTCAGGACATCCATGACCATAACCCCCCTGCCTTCTCCAGTTGTGCCCATGGCCCTCTAGATGGAGATCAGTGCAACAAAGAGTGGCTGGACCCAGGTACAGTACTGGTATTATGCACGCTCTACATAGTTTTGTTGTATTTGCTGTCTTTGAGTAATTGTCTGGATGCTTTGACATGTGACCTTTGTGATGAAATTATTTTTTCATTCCCTGGCAATCTCATAACATTCTGTTTACTGTTTATGTTTGCTATAATTCATATGTGTTGGACAATTTCATGTGTGTTACCATTAAAAAAAGGAATTCTGTCTGTCTATCTTCCTGTCTATTTGTACATTTTCCGTCTGTGTGTCTGTCTGCCTACCTGTCTTGGTCTTTGCAGGCTCATTGGCAGCAGTAAAGTTGGAGAACATAATGATGAGGACTGCCTTACTGAAAGATGTTCGACAGCTGTCTCCACAGCACCAGACCTTCTCCCTTGAGGCTTACCACTCCCTCATCTTGCACTTCGGGCCCAAGCACACAGGGTTTTCATACTTTGGGATGTATAGCAGGTCAGTGCTATCCAATGGAATAACACTGCCAATTATTATGCCTTTTATAGTAATAATAGTACCTATTAACATGCCTATTGTAGTATTTTGTCATACATACACCAAGTTTCAAAGGTTTTCTCAAATGTGTTATTTTGTAGGCTTCTCTTAGCGGCGCTGCATTATAATCACAATGCCAATCTCGAGACAGCACGGAGAAGTGACGGGACGGAGAAGTACTGCGTGCGGTATCCGCACTTCAGAAAAGGTGCCCATGTGGTGCATCCCATCAAAGAGGCAGCCTCATACGGTAAGCAGTGTCATGCAGTTCTAACTTATTTTGAGATGGCGCACGAGACATCGGTGATCAGTGACAATGATCTTTATAAAGTAATATTATTATTATTATAATTAATATTATTATGTCTGCAGGTTATGCAACATCATTAATGAAGGCCCTTTGGGAGAGCTATGCCAATTCACCCGCGGTTCTTCGAGAGGTTAGCGCAAATTTGTCCTCCCATGCACCCGCCCCCATCGCCAAATCCTTCAAACAGATTCCTAAGGAGGAGGCCGTCAGCCTCTACCTAGCCCGGCAGTCAAGCTTCAAGAAAACCTAATTTCACATTATTATTTTTTTCCACAGACATGTCCAATGATTTAGTTGTAAGTATTTATTTTAGTTGTTAGTTATCGTCTAACCTACTGTCCCTGTCATCTCATTTGGTGGTGGTTTCCTTCATGCTGCATGTTTTTTTTTTCTATTTTTGTGCTGTTGCTTTGTTTTTTACTTTGCACAAATCATTACTTTTTTTCGTCAATAAGTGCCAATAATTGTCGCTGTGCCCATTCAAGGGGTCCTGCATGCTGCATGTCTGCTCCTCTGTCTGTGTGCTTGTTTTTTTTGTTGTTGTTATTATTTGCATGAAATTTCTTTGTATGTAATTCAAAATAATTTACCAATCATTATACCTGTGCCTTGTCAACCTCTGTGTAAGGTGTTGTCTGGGCTCACCTGGCCAACCTGTGTCATGTTCAGTAACCATTACAAGCAATGCCAATAAACCGTTTTTTTTTATCCAAAATTCATGTGTTCTGTGTACTTTATAACATTTTAAGGGCAATTGAGCGATCACAACAGGAAAAGCATAACAATTATTTGCATTCATTTTCATCCAAACAAGGCCATTGAAAGCCCTGATAGGTCTGGTCACCACTCTGGAATTGTGGTCTGATGGTTGAAACCACACAAGAGGGTAGAGGCTTCCTTATACTCCTGCCTAAAACGCCATAAGCCCAGCGTATAGCCTGCCTGTACGCAGTGTACCGGTATTGCCTAGGGGTAGGAAAGATTCTTCAGTTTAAAACTCTGTAAGTAGGTTGGAAACGTCATTCTAAGCCTGTTTCTTATGCATGTTTATTGTGTAAGCAACACATCTCCTGTCACCTATAACTGTTGGTTCAAAGGACTAGGTGTAAAAAGATTGGTGAAGTAAACATAAACCATGAACATACCCGTGCGTGCTGGCTTGAAGGGGACCATGATCCTGCCTGAAGTGTGAGTATGCTATGTGTAGCACAAACGGATTCAGGCAGCATGCCTCAAATCCAGGATGCTGCGTTAGGCACGTTACATCTGCTGGCCGCGGGGTGAGCTCCTCGACCAGCGACCAAAACGCGCTCACCTCCCTAGTAGTCCCTACAACACAAGCTCTCCACCACAGTTTCCATGGGACGACACCGCCCACACAGTGACCTGCCAAACACAGTGACGCAGACACGCTTACTACTCTCTCCCTCTCCCGGTAAGCGGTACCCTGACGGTTTCAATGACAATCAATCATGAGGAAAAGAAGTTAGCACTATCAAAAATAATCACTCTGAAGACATGACCAGCCTACTCGGCGTCGGCTATGTTTGCAAAGAACATTTTCACCGGAGAAAGAGGTACAAGCTTAGAAATAAACAGTAGGGGTTCACAGATGGGACTGTCAAGCTAGCCCATATTTAGAAGAAATAGAAGGCATAGAAGGCATAATATGGCTTCTATTTCTAGATCTTCTGAGCCAACGACATAATCAATGTCACTAGATATAAAGAAAACGTTGACTTTCCCTCGATGCTATTCACTGACAGTAAAAAAAAAGTTGTTATTGTATGCACTGCCGTTCATAGACTACTAGCTCCAGCACTCCTTGCTGCGTTTCTAATTGGTAGCAACTCACCAGGACACTTTACCAACTCTCCAGTCATTCTCCTTTGACCATGCATTTATTTGTCTTTGACGGCCATCGGCTCTCGGTATTTCCGCATTTGCCCTCTCACGTCTAACCGGTTCGAAATTATATGGCTGTGGGCCATCATAAATGTTGACTGTGGGTCTTGCCACCTCTTCCTCATCCCAGTTAGACGCCATAGTGCTAGTTCTAGTTTGCGTCTACCTCATGTGACGTCATCGCCGAATTGCGTAAAAAATGACCATACTAACCAAAAACTACAAAAACTGGACTTTAACACCATTTTGGAGACATTTCTAACTTTATATACATATTTTGAGTGCTTTATGTACCCATTAATCGAAACTTACGGTTAACCTGCACCATGGGCTTTAAGCGCTGTCGTGGCGCACACGTGTTCGCCCGCTTTGTTTGTATATATTTGCATAGACATGTTAATGTTAGCGCGGTTCATGCATAAAACCCTTTAAGTTAATACAAAGAGGTGTTGTACCGTATGTGTTTATTGTAGTGTTAATGGATTTATAGGACACAGGATGTGATGTCGCCCCCTGGTGGTTAGGCGGGGGAGGTTGTAAACAAGGACTGGAATAAAGTCATGCTTCAAGAGCACACGCTGGAAACCTCTCTCCCCACTTATTTCCGAGTTACAACTACCTAACTCTACATGGTGTCAGAAGACTTCAGTTACCCAGTTCGGGTGAACATGGGATTTGGTTTAGCCAAACTAACTGGAGAGAACTCACGTCCGTTTAGTCAGTTTTGAGTTTTTTAAGTTTTCAGCATAGCTAACGTTTGCGGCAGTTGGGAAACTAAAATGGAGCGATTCCAGATTCTTTTGCCACCCAAGTTTGACTTCACGAAGCCAGAATTTGCCCAAGTGGATTCGGAGGTTTGAGAGATTGCATCGGGTCTGGAGCTTCAGTCGGAGGAGAACCAGGTGAACACTTTAATCTATACTATGGGGGATGACGCGGAAGACATTGTCACTTCACTTCATATGACGGGAAAAGAAGCAAGTGAGTACATCACTGTGAAGCAGAAGCTAGAGGGACATTTCGTGGTGAGGAGAAATGTTATTTTTGAGCTTGCCAAATTCAACCAGAGACAGCAGGAACAAGGGGAGACGGTGGACAGTTTTATCCCTTCACTCCAATGCTTGTCAGAGCACTGCGGCTATGGGCAGCTGCATGACGAAATGATTCGGGACAGACTGGTTGTAGGCCTGTGTGATAAAAATCAGTCGGAAAAACTTCAGTTGGACTCTGTTGACGCTGGAGAGAGCGTTGACGCGCGCGCGTCAGAGCGACAGTGTGAAAAAGCAACAGGACCGGTTGAAGAGTAACTTCAAGGCAGAGACCACAGACGTGGACAGTGTTCAAGCAAAACACATGTTCAACATATGCAGAGGGAGTCAGCAGAAAATGCAGGTTAGAACATATGACAAAAGCAGTTATCACGCACAGCCAGGTAACCAGACATGGTGCATGTGGTGTGGTAGAACGCCAGCACACAGCAAAAACCAGTGCCCAGCTAGAGATGTAGCATGTAACCAGTGCCAGAAAAAGGGTCACTATGCAAAGGTGTGCAGATCAAGGGTTCTCAACGAAGTTAACACAGCTGAGTCAGATGAGGAGGGAATCGCTTTCCTAGGCACAGTCAGCTCAGAGGGTGAACCCTGGCTGATCAACCTTAATGTGAATGAGCACACAGCAGTATTCAAGATAGATACGGGGCCTGATGTGACAGTGTTATCTGAAGAGGAATTTAAGAAGGGGCAGTTTCCAGAGCTAGAGAGCGCAAAGAAAGTGCTGCAAGGTCCAGGTCAGACGCCCATCACGGTGAGGGGAAATTTCACAGCTACCATAGGAACTGACAGTAAAAACACTACACAGGAAGTGTATGTAGTCCCAGGTCTGAAGTTTAGCCTGCTGGGACGTCCAGCTATTCAGGCACTTGGGCTAGTGGCTAGAGTAGACACAGTGGCACTGGATTCAGTCGAGAGAGTCAAGGAGCCGTTCCCCAAACTGTTCAAAGGGCTAGGCAAGATGGAGGGGGAATACAAGATAGAGCTTAAAGCAGACGCCAAACCATTCTCCATATCAACCCCACGTCGAATCCCGCTGCCTCTCATGTCTAAGGTGAAGATGGAACGTATGGAAGAGATAGGGGTGATATCAAGGGTTGAACAACCCAACGAGCTGGTGCGCCGGAATGGTCACTGTGCAGAAGCCAGGCAAGGATGAGGTGCGCATCTGGGTTGATCTGACGAAATTGAATGAGTCTGTCAAGAGGGAGACACATGCTCCCGTCAGTCGAACACACACTTGGACAGCTAGAGGGCGCCAAAGTATTTAAAAAAAATCAATGCTAACTCAGGGTTTTGGCAAATTCCCCTTGCCAAGGAGTCCGCCCTCCTCACAACATTCCTCACTCCCTTTGGGAGCTTTTGCTTTAATCGCCTCTGCTTTGGCATATCCTCTGCACCTGATCATTACCAGAAAAGAATGTCCCAGATACTGGAGGGACTTGACGGCGTCCTGTGCCAAATAGACGACGTGCTTGTGTACGGAGACACACAGGCCCAGCATGACACACGACTGCTGGAGGTGTTGGGGAGGCTGCAGGAGGCAGGCGTCACACTGAGAGGTGAGAAATGTGAATTCTCAAAAAGCCAACTTAAATTTCTCGGGCAGATCATAGATGCAGCCGGCGTGAGAGCAGATCCTAACAAAGTGAGAGCAGTGACAGACATGGAGGAGCCGGACGACGTGAGCGGAGTGAGACGGTTCCTCGGAATGGTGAATCACCTGGGGAAGTACTTAGGTCATCTAGCAGAGAAGACACAGCCACTCCGGGACCTGTTGAAGAAGCAGAACATGTTTCGGTGGGGGCATGATCAACAAAGAGCATTCAATAACATCAAAGAGGAGCTGAGCTCACCACCAGGGCTGGCGCTCTACAACGCAAAGGTGGAGACGGTCGTCTCAGCTGACGCGTCATCGTTTCGACTAGGAGCTGTGCTACTCCAGAGACAGGAGGGCCACCTCAAGCCAGTCGCATCTAGCTCCAGATCACTCACAGACACTGAGAAAAAGTACGCCCAGATTGAGAAAGAGGCCTTAGCAATCACATGGGCGTGCAAGCGTTTCTCAGACTTTCTGGTGGGCATCAGGTTCCATGTGGAAACGGACCACAAGCCTCTGGTTCCGTTACTAGGTTCAAAGAGCCTGGATGAGCTCCCCCCACGCATTCAAAGACTCAGAATGAGGCTTTCTGCTACTCCATCTCCCATGTGGCCGGCAAGAAGTTGGCCACGGCAGATGTGCTGTCAAGGGCTCCGTTGAGCGACAGAGGGCAGCCGGAGCAGGAGAAGGAAGTCAACCTGTATGTCAACATGGTCATGTCAACCCTCCCGGCTACAGAAAAGAGTCTACAAAAAATAAGGGAACACCAAGAACGTGATGAAATACCGAGCCAGGTGAAAGGGTACTGTAGTGAGGGCTGGCCAGACAAATCCACAATAGACAGAGCTTACCTACCATACACACAGGTCCAGGAGGAACTATCAGTGGAGAACGGCTTACTACTAAAAGGAAGTAGGCTAGTTATTCCCAAGCCACTACAGACAGACATACTTCAGAAACTGCACGCAGGACACCAAGGCATAGTAAAGTGTCGTGAAAGAGCCAAACAATCTGTCTGGTGGCCGGGACTGTGTACGCAGCTTCAGAAAGTGGTCGAGGGCTGCGACACATGTGCAAAGGAAAGAGTCAACCCCAGAGAGCCACTGCTTCCTACAAAGTTCCCTGACAGACCATGGGAAAAGGTGGGTGCTGACTTGTTTCAGTGGAATGATAACCAGTACCTATTGGTGATAGATAATTTTTTCCCGTTTCATTGAAGTAGCTAAACTGACATCAACAACCACAGTAGCAGTAGTGGAACATTGCAAGTCCATCTTCGCCAGGCATGGCATACCGTCTGAGGTCCATGACAGACAATGGACCCCAGTTTGCGTCTGAATACTTCACTAAGTTGCTACACAGTGGGGGTTCACACACACAACGTCCAGCCAAGATACGCTCAGAGCAATGGAGAGGCGGAACGCGCTGTGCGTACAGTTAAAAGCCTCCTCCAGAAGGAAAAATACCCTTATTTAGCCCTCATGGCTTACAGAGCCACCCCACTCGCCAATGGATACAGTCCAGCACAGCTGTCAATGGGCCGGCAGCTCAGAACAACAGTTCCGTTCACTCTGTCATCTCTGAACCCTGGCTGGACTGACATAACCAAACTCAAAAAGGAGGAGCAGAAGAAGCGACAGAGATTGAGTTGGAACTTTAACAAAAGACACTCAACATCTCACAACTCTGACACCAGGGGACCATGTCTGGATAAAGGATACGAAGGAGAAGGGGACAGTGATAAGACAGGCGGAAGCACCAAGGTCATACGTCATAGACAGTCCCAGAGGGGTCCTGCGCCGCAATCGAAATCACCTCGTCACTACTCCAGTGGCGCCAGCAGCGCAGACCATCCTACCAGAGCCGGAGCAACCCACTGGTCAGCCAGTGACTCCAGATCAAACAGAGCGGGGCCCAGTTCAGCCAGGCAGTCCTGAGCGTCCGGCACGCTACCCTGCAAGAGAGAGACAAACCCCAGGGTACCCGAAGGACTTTGTGGTTAAATAGCAGGTACCCCGGGTAAGACTGGGTGGTTTCTACGGGGCAGAATAAACCCCAACACTCAGTAGGAGGTTTGGGCAGCCTACCCACCTTCTTAGTTCAGTTTTGCTAATAAATGTTCATATGCTTATTGTTCATGAGACATAGTCTGTTTAATAACTTTACAGGAATGTTCGAGACTGGGAACAGTTACCTTTTCAATATAGTCTGTTACAGTTAAGTGTTGTTAGTCAGATATCAGTACAACTGATCTTAGAAAGGGGGATGTAGTGTTAATGGATTTATAGGACACAGGATGTGATGTTGCCCCCTGGTGGTTATGCGGGGGAGGTTGTAAACAAGGACTGGAATAAAGTCATGCTTCAAGAGCACACGCAGGAAACCTCTCTCCCCACTTATTTCCGAGATACAACTACCTAACTCTACATTTATGTTAAAGGTCCCATGACACAGGGACGCGGGAAGTCAGTCCGAGTGGGGGGTGCTGAGAGAGAGTCTATATAATGACGTCATAATAAATGCTGCGCAACATCCAATGTTTACAGAGACGAGATGACGGGTGACGTCACATTTAGGGCTCCGCTCTGATAAACACTTACTGGTGTGTAAAAATACTAACTCTGCCAACTAGCCACTGTTATTCGAAAACGTTAGCAAGTAAACAATGTGGAAATTAGAGTCAACTCGGCTGATACTGTGCTGAATTGCACTGACTAACAACATGCCGACAAGCTGTTGCGGATTATACACAGCGTTATAACAAGGATTCAGGAGGTTATTTCTAAAGGTTTACAAAGGAAAGTGACAGTAAACGAAAGCCTTCATTTTCATCCAGACTTACGAGTTGTCTGATATGAGGAAGGTGACGATTTCTCCGTCAAGCGAACCGTCCGTCCGTCTTTGCTCTTTTTTTGCCAACCAGTTTACGTGCGGGATTCCAGAATCAAAACGATAACATTCAACGTGTCTATTAATATGGCCAGCAACATTTTACACCAGTTTTAGAATGTTTGCACTACAACAGATGTTGAACACCAACATGCTTATGTAAAATCAGCATAGTAGGCCTACCATATTGAGCTATGGACAGGTCACATACGGAATGCAGGGAATTGGATGTCCGGCTGGTGTTTTGATCGCGAAGTTTTGCCTTCTTGGTGCCAAAAAAATCAGAAAATACTTATTTTCTGCGACACATTGCACTTGTAACAAGCTTGACTTTTCGAATTTTCCCGTCGCGCACACAGCATTGTTCTGGATTGTGCGTCACTACGTCAGACTACACAGACAATGTCCTAAATAAAATGAAATGCTAATATGATAAATATAACAAAAAGGGTGGATGTCAATAATTTCATGAATAATCATGTTGTATGATAAAATTCTACAAAAAAAAAAAAAGTATTGATTCGTTCAGAAAACGTTCTCACTTGCAGTTACAGCCAGGGACCGCCAGGGGGGTGCTGCAGCACCCTAAGCACCCCCACTTCCCGCGTCCCTGCCATGACATGCTATTTTATGTACTCTTCGCCATAATCCCTTTCTCCTCCATGTCGTGGTTTGTGTTCTTGAGGGAGTCAAAGCCAAAGTTACTTCCCCCCAATTCATTCTCAACCTTGGCTGAGATAACCCCCACTACGAGTCTCGTTCTAGAAATACCAGAGACGAGAGTCCGACGTGTTATGCGCCATAACACCAAAAGCAGAACGGTTATCCAAATAACAAGGAAGTGTACAACACTTGCGTTACAGTCCTGGAGCTCTATATCTAAATAATATCATATGATACATAGATATCTATATCATATAATACATATTATCACGGCCAAAAGCTGTGTGCGCCTCCAGACGATATTATGAATCACAAACGACTTTGTCGGGTTCTGCGACGTCTCTGGTTCTTCCACTTTCACATCAATCTGAAGTAGACTAAACCGCGCGCTGCCTGCTGCCGGCTGCCCGCTGCCGGGCGATGGTGCTTCGCAGCTATGGTGCCTCGCGGCAACCGGGCGGCATGTCGCAGTTCATGTACTTCAGCGAGTCAAAGCCAAAGTTCCTTTCCCCCAATTCCTTCTGAACCATGGCTCAGATAACCCCCACTACAGTCTCGTTGTGGAAATACAAGAGACATCAAAGAACCGACAAGAAACACTTGCATTACAGTGTGTGTATTCATGTGGCACTCGCAAGGTCGTGTCTCATTGGCGGGCCAACATCTCTGGGCGGGCCAGGCAGAGTAAGGGGAGGAGCTTAGATGCTTTGTGACGACATACCTAAAGACATTCCAAATCAGCGCACTTGAGCCTCCGTTTTTTCAAAGGCGAGCAGAACAGCTAGTGCTCGTTTCACACCAAACGCAAGTTTTAGCCACTGGGGGACCATACTTACTCATACTTATGTTAGAAAACCTCCTAAAGTGAGATTTTCATGTCATGGGACCTTTAAGAATGGTTAATGTTTCATATGCATAAGTAATAGTAGAGATGAGCATTTGATACAGTAAAGTGGTAAATTAGTGCTGATTATAAAGACATGTAATGTCAGATCTTGGTCTTAAAAGACAATGTATTCAGATTTGCTATTTAATTAATTAGACTGATTTATGTGTTAATTCTTTATAAAAAACATTGCTTTGGGATTTGTATGAAAATTGTAATTGGAACTCATTCTAACGTGAATATATTTATTTTACGTTTAACCTAAAGATGGTTTATAAAACAAATGCAATTCCTGAAAGAAAATGTGAAATAAAAATAACCACAGAGACTTCGAACGAATGAAGACGCTGTTGCCCTGTTTCATCCTTTTTTCCTGATTTTCAGGAGTATTATCTGTTAGCACGGTGCCGCGGTTGCGGTACCTGTTACACCAGCAGTGCCATGGTGCAGCATTACGCACGGGGCTCACCGCTGTATTTATAGGGTTACGGTATTAAGACTGACCGAGAACACCTTGGATAATCAGTTTGTAATCACCCACGTAAAATGTTCTTGAACATAACCCCCTTTTAATGAAAAGCATCAAGAGGAACGGACAATAATATAACGATTGTGATGAGGAGTATGTGGCTTGGTTTTCCACACTTGGGATTTAATTGACATTTGATTATGTGTTTACAGTGTCACATAAAAATATGATGTTATTGACACATGTTGGACAGATGCTTTATTCCATGCAGTCGCGCCGTCAGTGGACAGTATGGAGGGGACGGGGGACGGGATTAAATATAGAGAATTTTGATTTTGAATTTTGATTTTGATTCTCAGGAGATGTTTCTGGATTTATAACTGTGAAATAACGCAGTTGACTTAAATTATTCTGATTACATAGATTTAACGCATGATACGGGTTGCAATTAAACTTATGAAGGGCGATGATAAAACATAATCGTTCTTCTCACTCTACATTTCTTCAGTTCAGTTCACCACCGTCTGTGTCGCCAATTCTCCTTTTCCCCCAAACCATGCGTACGCATGGGTCAGAGTTTGCTTAGGGCTGCGCACATCCTCCCGTCAAGTTAGTTTTTTATAGATCACAACCTGAGAGGGGTCTGGCTGCATACATCCACCCACACGCTTCAGACATCCACCCACATGAACTTCCGCTGCAGACATCCACCCACAGAAACATCCACCAGCACACCGGAAATTGACGTTTTGCACTGCGCAAGCGCGAGTTGTCAATTATATTCCAACATGGGAAAGGGACGGGACTGCACGAAGGTATTGCTGGGTTTTAATATCCATCCGTCTCGGAGGTCCGAGGACGTTGCCTAGCGACACGCACAAACACGCCCCTTTTACTCGGACGGCGAACTCGCCATCTCGGTTGAACTCAGTGAGCAACTCGGGCAAAATTCCGAGACAGAATTCAAGATGGCTGCTCCCATTGTGACTTGAAGTATGAACTGTTTTCATTGTGCTTGGACCACTTTGGTGGTTTAAAGGGCAATTTCAATCACTCGTATTACTGCAATACCTTACTGCCTCCGTATCTCTGCTTATGGCATATAGCCTACTTATTTTGGAGCGCCTGGTCCTCTGCCAATGCTACCGCGACAGCAGCTTTCCGGGTGGCGTCCATGTTTTCCTCCAACGACCGAGCGAAATAATAAAACGCTTGAAGTGTGGGCGTGGCGTCAGATCCGAGATCCGAGTCGGTTCGCAGAGAATACTCGAACGCAGCAATAAAGTGGCACTCCGTCTCACTCCTACTCGTCCTCTGTACCACTTATTGGAGTCAGCTAACAGCGTTTGCCACGTGGGCGAAAAGACAAGACAATGTTTCTTTGTTTGTAAATGTTTACTTGAAAGTCTTCAAACAAAATACACGTCTTCAACGATATAAACTACGGTCTTACGCACGGTCAAAAAACTGTGTAGCTTACATCAATGTCAGACTCCAAACTGAATTACGTTACTGCCGTTACCGTTATAACCATACAGTGACGTCATTACGTAAAAATCCCAAAACATTGAGAATAACATATTTACCATCACTAAATTATGCATTTTAACAGTTTTACACATTGTGAATTATTATAAAATTACTATTAGCATTTTTAATCATTTTAAACTAAATATTTATTATGAATCAATTATCGGCATATTGGCTCTTACACTACGTGACACGTTCGGTTCAGCTGCACTTGGAGGTTATTGTAGTTGAGTATTCAAAACAGCGATACAATTATAAATGCACGAGACTTGCATTTCTTTACCGATCTATTTGTTTCATTAAGTTTAGATTTTTTCATCAAACAAATAACCGAACGTTACACCAACATGAAGCATTTGTTGTTTTAATCCACACTGACCTGGATAACGCTAGCTAGGTTTCATCTTTGTAAGATAGGCAAATGTTTTTTGTAAACGTGGTGTAGCCTATAGTCAGTCTTATTAAACGATTTTACAGATTTTTAGTGTTGCGAGTGTAAACGTTTTTAAGATGTTGACTTTTGACAGTCATCTGTAGACCAAAACAGAGTTAAATTATGATAAAATAATGAGCACAAATTGAATTGACGCAGCTCGTTCCGCTTTAACTAGAGTTGCACCTATCAGCTGTTCATCTCCGATGCGGTGGCTGAGAAGTGTGATATCATTCAATAGACAAAATCGATCTTTAAATATTCGATCTTCCTGTTTAGTTCATACAATCTGTTTATAACTAAGAGATCATAACACTTGGTTCCGTTAAAAGGGGTAAAAGAGATGAAAAATGTAATAAAAAGGATAAAAGTTAATGAATTACTGTTATAGCCTACTATCCTGTCTCAGAAATGTTCAATGTCCCCCAGTCATAGGGTGCTGGGGCTCGGACAGTTCATAAAACATATGACAGAGAGAAACAGATGTAAAGTACAGTATGAGGTAGAAATATATCTTATTATTAATTATATGCCAATAATAGATAAAGTTGATGCTCTGAAGGGACAATAATTGCTGCACCCCCCTAATAAATATTAAGTTTTTCCATTTTTCAGCCTGTTTTGTGTAGACTACCACTACTGAATTACCGGCCTTTATATAGTTTGCTGTGCTGTGAGAATTTATCGTCTTTATCGTCTGAGGAGGATCTTCAAGTCAACACCATGTTCCTGGGTCGCTGGGTGGACACTCATTGACATTGTTGTGTGTGTGTGTGTGTGTGTGTGTGTGTGTGTGTGTGTGTGTGTGTGTGTGTGTGTGTGTGTGTGTGTGTGTGTGTGTGTGTGTGTGTTGAGGTTCTGAGTTTGGTTATCTGTTGAGTGTATGACGCGCTTCTGAATAAAGTGTTAAAACGTTTACAATGTTTTGATATTTTTATGACTTTACTTATTCACTTTGGTTACACACAGAGATGATATGATAAATATGTTGGAGGGCAGTCGAACCTTATGATATTAAGACAGCAGAATGTAACATAACTAGACCTTATATAAATATGTCAGGAAAGGAGATGCTATAGCGGAATTGTTCTAACTATTCCTGTCCACTTAGTTGCTGTATTTAAAATAATTATTAGCCTCAATCTCTAATGCCCTTCAGCTTTACAATACGAGTATTAGTTTGTGTCATATCAAATTTTAAATTGAGATGATTGCAGTAAACACAGAAGGAATTCTTAATTAAGAATTCTGAAAAAGGTGTGTGTATTTGCAGAGAGAAGAGCCATGAGCTCCAGCTTACGCAATGGTTATAAATGAGACCCCAGGCATGTATTAAGTTTAACATATTCTGTAAATCATCCTCCGATTCAGCCAGCAGAACAATATCATCCGCGTACGACAAAGTACCCACAGTTAAATCATTCAAATGTATACCTAAAATGGCATTCTTGATTTCAAAAGCCAGGTCATTTATACAAAGAGAAAACAAACTAGGGGACAGGACATCACCCTGTTTAATACCAAAGGGGGTTTTAAACCAGTTAGTTTGAAAATCATTTACCTGAACACATGCAATTGAGGAACTTTACAGTGACTTTAGTGCTTGATAGAATTTACCATCCACACCTGCTTTTAAAAGTTTTAAGGCAAGCAGATCTCTATTTACCCAATCAAAAGCCTTTTGGAAATCCACAAAACATACAAAAGTAGATTTATTTTCTGCAATTCTTGTCCTGACAATTGTTGAAATTGTATGAATATGATCAATGCAGGCTCGATTCCTCCTGAAACCATTCTGTTCATCAACTAAATATTCCTCTGTTTCCAGATACTCGGTCAGCCTAGCATTCAAAATAGGGTACACACCAAACGCGACGGAGCGACAAGATCCCATACAAAGTGAACGTAGAGACGCATATCGGGCGAATTTTTCGTGAGAGAAAACCGGAGAAAACCGGCGACAAGTTTTTGTCGTGATGACAGCCAATCAGCGTTCAACAGCGTGATAACTGATTGACATGTGTAACGTAACAGCCAATCAGCGTTCAACCGTCAAACTCAGTGCAGTGCAGTCCGGGGTGAACTGCAGCATGGAGGAGAAAGTGATTGTTGCAGTTTGCGACTCCCGGAGCTCTATATATAATAGTATATAATATAATATAATTGCACATATAATATCCCGGCCAACAGCTCTGTGCGCCTCCGGATGGCCAAAATCAAAATCTTTCCTGCATTCCAGGACATCATTACTTAGTACAACCTCCATAGGTATTTTCTGTATTCTCCTCAGTGTTGGGAACGTTACTTTAAAAAAGTAATTAGTTATAGTAGTGTTTGAATGTGGTCGATAGGGTTTACATGTGGTCAATAGTGTTTAAATGTGGGCGATAGTGTTTAAATGTGGTCGATAGGGTTTACATGTTTAAATGTGGTCGATAGGGTTTAAATGTGGTCGATAGGGTTTAAATGTGGTCGATAGGGTTTAAATGTGGTCGATAGGGTTTAAATGTGGTTGATAGGGTTTACATGTTTAAATGTGGTCGATAGAGTTTACATGTTTAAATTTGGTCGATAGTGTTTAAATATGGTCGATAGGGTTTACATGTGGTCGATAGGGTTTACATGTGGTCCATAGTAGTGTTAAATGTTCTTTTCCCTCTCTCTCCACCTCATCCCTCACTCTCCAACTCAAGCTGGTGAGCGTTCTGGCTCCGATTGGCTGCCGTGCATCACCCAAATGGGTGCTACATACTGGTGGTGGTTAGTGAGGTCCCCCCCCCCCCCCCCCCCCCTTCACTGTAGGCGTCTTTGAGTGTCTAGAAAAGCGCTTAATAAATTCAATGAATTATTATTATTATTATAGTTACTCAGTACTTGTTCCAAAAAGTAACTGAGTTAGTAACTGAATTACTCTATAATAAAAGTAACTAGTTACCAGGGAAAGTAACTATTTGCGTTACTTTAAAAAAAGAAAAAATTGCTATAGGTTAGAGATTTGGACTTTTCTGAGCAGTTTTCACTTGGCCTTAATGCGTTAAAAGGTTGAACTGCCCATTCAAGGCCCGGATATGCTTCCAACTGAGGCCCCGTCCACACTAACCCGGGTAAATCTACAAATGCATCAATATTCATCCGTTTAGTCCTTCCGTCCAAACTAAAACTGAGAATTCCGACACTGAAAACGATGCTTTTCGAAAACGATCGCTGAGGTGGATAAATGTGAAAACGCTGGGTTCGCGTTGTAGTGTGGACAGACGGAGGCTTTCAGAAAAGATGACGTTCGATTGCCATGACACTGCCACAAGCTTGCACTATAGACCGAGAAGCTCATCAAAAGAATGGCAGGTGAAATGCAAATGAGGATCTCTCTGTACATTGTACTAATTTATCTCCAGAAACAACTCGACATATTGAGTCAAACATATTCGTTGCTCCAACGCCGGAGGCGAGCGTTGTACTTAATGTTCTTAAGTGATGGTAAAAAACACCGAAAGACAACAGTTCAAACCGTCGCCTACTTCGAGTGGCGTTTCTGGACAAGACCAGGTCGAAAATGATTAACCAGCTGATCAACTGTAAATAATATCATCTGATCGCGCGCCTGTAATCTAAACAGAGAGGCGTGGCGGAGTAACGTAACCATGACAACAACTGTTTATAATTTCAGTGTGGAACGTGCAAAACATTCTGAAAACGATATGAAAACGATAGTGTGGACGGAGATCATTTTCATTGCCCATGTGCGTTTTTACATTTACCCGGGTTAGTGTGGATGGGGCCTGGATTTCAATTTGCTTGGTTGCAAAGGCTGTGGAACATCTGCCAGATACTACAGAAAATGCCAACTTTTCATCGGATGCTTCGGACTCGCCATTTCTGCTGCTTCATCGAATCGGTTTGGTGTGTGCGTTTGCGTTTGTGTGGCGCGCGTGTCCTGGCTTGTGTGTAAAAACACTGGCCCGATTGGCTACCATGAAACATGACTCTGCCTCAACCAATCATAATCGCTTATCTCGTTGTTTATCACCCGGTCTCCTCACTAGCAGTTTGTGTTAGGAGCAAAGGGTGCGTTCGGATTACGCAGTTTATTCAATCAATTCATAGTAACGCACTGCATTTTTCGTACGGTAACAGCGTTGTAACGACGGAAATAGTAATTAGTTAGATTACTCCGTTACTGAAAAAATAACGGCGTAACGTAACGCCGTTCTTTTAAACAACGTTATTACCAACACTGATTCTCCTTGGGCCTAATTTATTAATTCCCCTCCAAAATAGTTGTGGATCATTGGTTTGTAAATAATATAATCTCAAGGACTGCCCTCTACTAAACTCCCTTTTGTGGAACCTTATTTTTTTTTATCAAATGTAAACTGTGTTTGCCTGTCATTTTCTCTCAGTTGTTTTCTCGCTGGATCATTCAATCGTAGAAAGTTATTTTCAGCTATTTTCCGTTCATTCCACAGTTTTTGGAGCTCAGAATTCCAGAAAGGTTTAGAGCATTTTGCTAATTGCTTACATTTGTATTTATTTAAATGTTTGGGTTGACATTTATCCATTTCTAAAATCATCATATCACAGAACTCATTGTACCTCTGATCAACACTATTTTGTGTACTTTGACAGGATTCAAGTTGTTTTATTAACTCTAATAATGCAAAGCGACACATGTAGAACATGAAAAGTTCTGCATCACTTAATTTGATTTGATTTGGTTATTTGAACTCCAACTTTAAATGTTAACAATAAAAGTGAGTGATCGGTAAATTACATCTTTCTCCAATAAGGTTCATACAGGTTGCAGCATTTTGTTCTATAAGGTCTGTAGCAGTAATTACTTTAAAGGCAAGACAAGACTCAAGGCAATTATGCGATGTGACTATATAGTCCACCACAGGTTTTCCTCTTACTGATAAGGAAGTAAAATGATCATCATTTCGATTTTTCCTGCCATTTAAAACACAGCATTTAGAGTCCGAAAGAAATTCAAGGAAGGATTCACCTTGGCTATTTAGTGACCGATCTAAGGCCACTCTCGGTGGAATATTGTCTAAATCCCCAATACAGTCCTTTTTATCCGATATACGACTATTAAAGTCGCCACAAATATAAATTGTGTCTGTATCCAAAGAATAAACTTGAGTTAGTAAACAACTCAAAAACGTGTTACGCAGGGATTCTACCGGACTCGTTACGGCAGCGGCACGGAACGGCTGCGACTCTGCCCTGCTTGCATTTCCACCGGGCACGTTACGGCAGCGCAATTCTGCCTTGCAAGCCAGCCGTATTCACGCGAGATCACAAGATCACGCGATAATCCGAAACCTAATGTACTCAACTCCCACACCCTAAATTACTACATGTTGCTGAACTTCGACAATGAGTCTCTCGTCGTCCATGTTGCCGACCCTCTGAGACCCTTTGATTGATTGACTGCTGACCTGGTGCAACCGGTCATGACGTAATAATGTTGATGTGAAGTTCTGATAGGCTACATGAGCTGAGTATTGTGTTTGATTTTGAAAATTGACCGGATGCTCTATGGCTTTTACTTTTTCACTTCCTGTCCTGCTCGATCTGCTCTGTTGAAATTGACGCGGTTCAGCAACGGCTTGCGGCAAAAATAGAAATGCTACGGAATGAAAGCACTGCGGGCCGCTCCTGGGACGCTGCTGAGACTTTCCGCAGCCGCGCCCGGTGGAAATGGTCTCATTGATTAGAGTGGAACCTATCTGCTGCGGTGACCGCGGCCAAGACGTGCCGCAGCCGTAACGCTGCCGTAACGCGTCCGGTGGAATCAGGCCTTTACAGTCTCTTCCCCTTACAGATCCTTCTGGGGACAAATTACAGGAGAAAATCACGAAACTATACTGCAGCTCTCGATGTTCAAACCGTACTCCAATTATGTCGTCCACAGATTTATCCACAACATTTATTTTAAAGCATTCAAAAAGTAAATTTTTAACTAAGAGTCTGACTCGTCCTGAACCCTTTGGGGCACGTATATGTTTGTTTCTGTTGTTTCCAAACCACGTGTAGTCAGTTAACTCAATAACACCATCACCGGATAAATGTGTCTCATTAAGGGAAATAATGTCTGGATTTTGCGATTGTAATAATAAACTACGGAGCCCGCAGTTTGTAGAGGTCCATCCATTTATATTCCAGTGCACAAGAGACAAACAGGATGAGTCATTCCTTACGGGTCGGGCAGCAGCTCCTCAGCGTCTCCATGCTCCGGTGCTCTGCTGGCCTGTTGCAGGTGTTGCTGCCTCAGGTGCGACTCGTTTGATGAGCCTCCCGTTTCCCGACACGTACAAATCCTTTCCAACTGGTAGATCCCGCAGAAGCATTTTAAACTTTGATTCCATGATCCGATCCGTGTGTGACTTAGCAGATTGGACGAACACTCTTTTGAACATCGGGTTGGATTTCAGGTTTTGTCCAGCGAGAGCCCACCTACCTTGCTGTTTAGCTGTTTTTCAATATTATCCACTTTCACCAGGATCACTTTCATCTCTTTTAGCAGCAGGTTAGTCTCTTCCTCGTCCTTAACCTGCGCTCGGTTGCGCATTTGCTTCACTTTTTCAGCCATCTAGAGATACAGTCTTAAAGTTAGATGGTAGAGTGTAGTGTATCTCCAATAAATCACTGGTTCGTTTTGCAAAATAATTCATTTTTAACGCAGAAAGCCTCGAATAAACAGAAAATGTTTGTCAGAGGCACATGCACCACATCTGGCCTGGTCGGTTGTCACTTCCGGTCCCGTATATAGATATAGTTCCTCCAGGCCTTTCTGCTTAGAACCTGTGATTATTCTAAAGACGTCTCGTGCGTATCCCTCCTGCTCCAATGAACCAAGAAAGCCGGCTCTGTGACGAAGGGGAAATATACCCCCTCAGTTTTATACAGGCTAGACAGTGAAATTGCAGGGTGTGCCAAGCTGCGACCGTACCGGCTTGGCAGTGTGAAAATGCCTAATGAGTCCATGAAATTAAAACTCATGAGTCGCAGGGTGGGAAATTGCAAAGGAGCAAATGAAATGCAACACAAACTGGCAGGGGGGCCATTAAACACCCTCCCACACATTGTAAACACAAGCAGATTTAAAATGTGGTCATCATCTGAGAGCCAATGGCCGAGAGAGAGAGAGAGAGAGACTTAAGAATAGGGATGACTCACTCGAGGGGAGGATGCATGAGGGGTGGATGCATGAGAGAAGCCCTCAGGCTGATGCACATACGCACTCACGCATACACACACACAGTTAACATTTAATGTTGTATTACCATGCATTTGTAAGCCCCTTTTACCGTAAACATCTAAATTCTATATTTCCTTGAGTACACCTGTTCGCAAACTGTGATGTGTTCCCACTAGGGATGGGCAAAATTATTCTTTTCCGGGAACTAGTTCTTTCAGTTCAGTTCACTATAACGATTCGTTTATTTGATTCGGTCGTTTTGATTAGTTCGTTACGTCAGATTACGTCGTAAAAAAACAACAACTTATTTTTATTATTATTTTAAATTGGTCATGGGTCCGGATAGGACCGTCAAGACCGCGGTCCGCCGTTTGGCGATACCTCCTATATAGTATAACTGAACGTCCCATCAATATTTATACCACTTGCTTACTCTCTATATTTCATTCATGGTTTTACATTTATAATTTTATTTTACTTTACATTTCATTCTTCATTGTTCAGGCATTACAGAACTTTCATGGTCATAAATAAAAAATACGAACTGCAGTTTAATTTCTTTGTTTGTTCTTAAATTGACGTAGAATGGAGCAAAGACTCCTGGGATTGGGAAATGCGTTTATCCAATAAACAGATGGAGGTCAAGTCTATTTTCGAAAAAATGTAGGGGGATATATGAGTGGCCCCACGTCGAATGGTATGACCCAAGATACGTCAGACAGAAAGCGCGCATATTCGACGGTACCGCCTTGTCATTGGTTTACCCAGGTGCCATTGAAATACCATTGCTACCTCTCATTGGCTGAATCTTTGAGAACGTTGTAGACTCAATCAATATAAGTCGCGGGGAGACAAAGCTCTGTTCGTTTGTATATTTTATTTACGTGACCATATTTTTGGTTGATGTTTAAAAAAAAGAATCAAAGAACCAGTTCTTCTTGTTTTGGGGAACCAGTTCTTGTCGTTCACGTTCGGGATTCGTTCGTTGTAACGAATCGGTCGCGACCGACACATCCCTAGTTCCCACCAATATCGACCTTTGGTTTTGTATACTGGTTTTCATTTCTCTTCACAATAGATTGGTTTATATACAGATGATTAAGGAAAGGAACTTCAACTTGGTTGCACTACGGCGTTGTTAGGTTTGGTTGTCATTCGATGCGCATGGCTGAAGCAATGCGCAAGGAGGGATGTAGTGTGAAATTAAATCAAAGTAGATACTGTAAAACAATTAAAATTAGAATTAAAGGAAATATGCTTTTGAACAACTAACTGCTGTACATGAGTTTGTATTTCTACAATAGAAACAAAAAGTTCCAGAACCAGATGCAGACACACCCGGAGCCTACAAACTACGTCCGCCGAGCAAGGAGTAACAGTCACATGAGGAAATCAAATAACGGCAGGATTTGAATCGGTTCTGTTTTGGTTGTCCACCATTAGAAAAAATATTGTTGGGATAAATTACATATACCATAATCAGCAACAGTTCGTACAGTTTTCCACAAATAAGGTTAAAGGAATATATAAGGTATGGATATGTTATTGACAGAGCAAGGAGGGGTGTATGCGATGATAGGCACAACATGAAAATGTTGTACTTTTATCCCCAATAACACAGCTCCGGATGGGTTGGTGACCAGGGCGCTGGCATGATTACAATCCCTCAGGTTCGAATTGGCAGAGAACTCCGGCATTAATGACCCTTTCACAGGATGGATGGAGAATATGTTTGGGAGGTGGAAAGGCATGATCCAGTAAGTGCCCGTCGCGGGTATAATGGCAGAGACCGTGTTAATTGTCACCGGCTGCCGTTGTATTCCCTGTGCACGAGGGCTACTGCATCTGCTGATCACCACAGCAGTGAGCGCTACAGAAGCCCCAAGTGCCATTCAGGCTTACATGGGGATCAGATATGATCCGATGAAAGTGAACGATACATCACCTGAGGGGCCCGACCCTATCCAGCTGTAATATGTAGAATAGTCAACACCTATACTATTCTAGTAGTAGCGCCTGTATATAAGATAATCAATATCCCGGATTTACTTGAATAACAAATTTTTAAACAACTATACCAGGCTATGTTTGTTATTGTGTGGTGTTGCTTGGTTGCGAGTGCAACCCATTATTTCTGTATCACCCCATTGATAATGGGGCGGTTGATCTTCTTTGAGACAGTTGTTTACAGGTTTCCTGTTGCTGACACGACGATGATTGAACGCCTGAAGGAGGCTCCCATGATGTGAAAGTAACCTCTCTGTGAGCTGAGCCCTTGACAAGGAGGGACGAGTCTTGGGTTCATGAATTACAGGCCCCGACGGCGACAGAAGAAACAATGGCTGCGATAATAACAATGTCCAAAACCACCCACATGCAACAGCGCACCAATACACGAAGATCACCTGAACCACCCAAATCCATGCTAGCCTATCAATAATCTTGAATTTTTAAAAATGTTATTATGACTTCTAATTTTGTACTTTACTTTTGCACATGTTGAAATGTAATGACCTTTTTGCACATAACCAAAAAGTATTAGCTTAGGATTTCTATGGATACTTTTGTTTGTGTGCTGTTTGACCATATGATTGTATGATAACCAGGATATATGTTCATTGTTGTATTGATAATATGACTTGTATTACCTATGAGACCCATCAAGGCAAATGCCGTTTCAGTGTTATGGTGATCCGTGGTTGTTTTATCTCTATTATGGAGTTTTCCCACTCGGTTGGTGGTGTTGATGATTTATCCTACTTTGACTATGTTTTCCGTGTGGTAAATGGTGTTTATGATGTAAAATATTATTGTATGGTTATCTTAGATGACCAAGGAGGGATTGTTACGTATTTTAAGAACCTGAGCTGCCTCCCCATAGCCTCTAGGAAGCAGATTCAAACGCACAAGCAGTATTACCCTCACTTAACCACTAGGAAGCAGGACCAAACATATAAGCCGTAAATACTATACATAGCCACAAGGGGAGCAAGACCTTATTGAAGGCTGCTCCATCCACAGAAGGCAGCACCTTTAGATAGGTGAAGAAGCCGAAGCCATTACGTCACCCCGGCCACGCCCACTGCATAGGCCACGCCCACTTGACGTCCTCTAGCGGGTGATTCGAAGTGAAGAGGCCAGAGATCAATAGGTAGACGGCAGAGAGCCACCGGGCCTAAGCCCGGGGGCTTGAAGTAGATCACGGTATTTTCCTCTCCACGCGTTAGATACAATTCCCTCCCTTAAGCTTCATAGTTACCATACCGAAACATGCCTACTTTAACAAATAAAGTCAGTTAAAAGCAATCCGGGATTGGACAACTTTCTTCAAGAATGCTGCAACAGCATTGTTAACTGAATTTTTTATAATAAACATTATTCCCAGGTAATCCTCGTATGTCTCTGAAGAATGAGGCAATAACACCCTCTCTGAGCGAGACACACACACACACACACACACACACACACACACACACACACACACTCCATAGTATCACATCCAAAGTTTAATTACGGCTTTAATTTCATTCTACTCTACTCTCTCCTCTCACTTGGTTCCCTGTTCTCACTCGCACACGAGGTACAGCCTTCTTCATGAAATTGTGGAGCCTTCCAATTAAACGCCATTGACTTATTTCTACCCTGTAACAATAGAAGAGAAGGAACTTGTAATTGCCCCACTCAATTAATGAAGTATGCTTATCAATTAGATATATTCAATTATTTCATGATAAAATTATGAAAGCGATGAAATGTTGAATGCGAACCCCACCTTTGGTGTGGTTCTTGTCAGGAATAAGGCCCCTCATCAGTGTGCAGTACGTCTCTGCATAATTAATTTGAGCAACAGTAGGCAGAGTACATTTTAGCATCTCTGAAAAAAAATTGTCTGTGTGTTGCACAAGCATGGATGTGTATTTGCTTGTGTGCGTGCCTGCATGTCTGTGACGATTGGTGATCGACACACAATATGGTGAATCAGATGAGCGTGCAATGTGACTTCAGCAGGCGCGATAACGATTTGGAGCTGCAACAATGCAAATACATCAGCCCTACACAGAAATGAATCCTCCAGTTCACTCTTATCTGCTCCCAATGACAGAATGGCTTAGGGACCTGCAATGAACACACGCACCACAGGGCACTGGGATTACAGTGGGTTTGGTTTTTTGTGAGTGAACCATAGCGCAATGTTCTAACTTGGGACTCGTGACATGCTGATCTTTTTTAGAACTGGCCAGCTATAAAATATGCATGATTAAAACAAATAAACATAAACTCTGACCTCTAAGCTCTGTAAGAATCCAATCCCATGCTAAACAATCCCTTCCATGTCCCTTCAGGTCAGAGAACACATTGAAGGCCGACTAAATAACCATGGATTGTCCATCTGGAGTGCAGCATATACTGTATCTCGCCGTCTTTGTCGCATATCAAATCCTACGAATAAAGTGGACCACAATAAGAGTGAAGGACGAACTGACCAGCTTCACACGCTGCTTTGAAAACCATCTTCCCTCCAACAAATGTTGCTGTGGCCTGGGATTGATGCTACCGAGGATGGAATGGCCAGCATGAAGCTGTCGTTGTTAAAGCTACCAAGGGTGGATTGGCCAGCATGAAGCTGTCGTTGTTAAAGCTACCAAGGGTGGATTGGCCAGCATGAAGCTGTCGTCGTTAATGCTACTCCGGATTGGTAAGGTGCTTGGAATGGGAGGGACCCTGAGGAGAATCCACTGAAGAGGGAGACCCTCTCATCCATTTGGTGTTGAGTTTATTGAACCGAAGTACAGCACCAAGGCTGACCCGAGGCTGCCGTGTGACGCCGCAGACGCAGCCGTGTGACGCCGCAGACACAACTTCCGGGTTGCCGGCTTGGTTTGTTTGGTTTGGTTAGCAGGACGCTTAGCGTCGACCTGCTATCTCGGTTTGTATCTATTTTCGGTATTTATATCTGCGACCTGTTCTGCATACTCTGTATTGTATTCGCTGTTTCCTCGCTGGAGCTCCGTCTGCATCAAACCACGGTAAGCATGGATTCCGGTTGTTCTTGTTCTTGCTCTGACTTTCTCATGGATAAGATAGCTCTGCTAGAGAGACGTATCTGTCAGTTAGAGGAGGAAAGGGTAGCGAGCATAAAGAAAACAGATACTCCAGAAAGTATAGAGAAGAGACCCGCCAGGCGGACTCGTGGAGCTAACGCTATCGTTAGCAGTGACTCCGTCAAGGCAATCCTGTCGGCAGCACCACTTGCGAGGCAGGTTGCGGTGGTCAGTACCCTGCCTCGCAAGTCTTTTTCGGGGGTAAAAACGCTAGTCATAGGTGACTCTGTTACACGTAAAGTTAGGCTACACTCGCCAGCGAAAGTTATTTGCCTACCTGGGGCCAGGGCTCCCGACATTGAAGCTAAACTTAGGGTGCTGACATGCGGTCAGACCTCATACGGAGTTAGATTAGATGCACCAAACACCGACACTAGTTTCGACAACATTGTAGTCCATGTCGGCACCAACGATGCTAGGACAAGACAAACTGAGATCACAAAAAGCAACATAGCTAGGCTTTGTGACTTCGCCAGAAAGATGTGTCGGCATCGATTAATTCTCTCTGGCCCTCTGACCGATAAGGGTAATGATGAGCGTTATAGTAGATTATTGTCTCTAAATCGCTGGCTGGCACGATATAGTTCAGAGCAGGGCTTTGGTTTCATAGATAACTGGCCCTCCCTGTGGGGTCGCCCTCAGGAGAGACGGCCTACACCCTACTGGGTTAGGCGCCTCAATTATGTCAAAAAACATAGACAGATGTCTTAGTCAGGCGTGACTCATCCACTCACAGCACGCTGGGCTGCAGGAGTTTAGCAATCCTGCTAGCAACATGATAGTCTACGTTGCAGAGTCTAGAACAGAGTCTAGAACAGCAGATGGGTTAGCTGAACCAGGATCTATTGCACCAATTGTTTCAGAGCTGAGTGTTAACCGGACTCCCTCTGCAATTAACGCTGTACCTATATGTACGGTGGTGCAAAACCGCATGTCAAATCGCATGTCAAATCTCATGGCAAATCGCATGACAAATCGCATGGTAAATCGCATGGTAAATCGCATGGTAAATCGCATGTCAAATCGCATGGTAAATCGCATGACAGAGCAGAGTGTTAACCGCACTCCCTCTGAAATTAACGCTGTACCTAGTACAGGCGTGCAAAATCGCATGGCAAATTGCATGATAAACCGCACGTCAAATCAAATACTAACAACTAACCGGACTCCCCCTGAAATTAACACTGTACCTATATGTACGGTGGTGCGGCCTCGCACTGTCTCGAGGTGTAAAACCTGCAGACGAGAGCCGCGACCAGTATGTCGAATTCTCGCGATCCCATTGATCGCCTCAGAGCTGAGTGTTAACCGGACTCCCTCTGAAAATAATAAAAAGGAAGCACTCAGAATAGGGTTCATGAACATAAGGTTGCTTTCATCGAAGGCGCTCTTGGTCCATGATCTAATTATTGATAAAAAGATCGACATACTGGGGCTTTGTGAAACCTGGTTAAAACCAGATGAGTTTCTAGCCCTAAACGAAGCTACTCCACCCCATTACGTTAGCACCCAAGTATCTAGAGAAGTTAAGAAAGGTGGTGGAGTAGCCCTGATATCTAATTCTAAGCTTAATTTAAAGCCAAAGAATAGATATATTTTCAGATCCTTTGAGGTGCTAGCGCTCTGCACCTCAGCTCCCCGAGAAGCGAAACGAGTTCCAGACTCTTTCGTTTTAGCTGTAGTATACCGTCCCCCAGGACCGTATTCAGTTTTTGTTGATGAGTTTTCTGACTTTGCAGCTGATCTGGCTACATACTCAGACAATATTTTGCCTATTGGGGATTTCAACATTCATGTGAATAACCCGTCTGATGCCCTCGCAAGGGCTTTTCTGTCCATTACAGATACGCTTGGCTTCAAACAGCTCGTCCAGCACCCAACCCACATCGGTGGAAACACGCTGGATCTCGTTCTGACCCGCGGTGTAGACATTTCACAGCTAGTGGTCTCTTCCTACACCTCAGCTTTATCAGACCACTTTTTGCTCACTTTCCAGGTGGTGGTATCCTGCCCCTGTGACGATCAGCAAGCTACTTTCAGCTGTCGCCGCATCACACCTGCAACCATTACAGCTATGGCAGATAAGTTATCTGGTTCACTTGCACCTCTCTGTAACTATAATGGTTCTGTGGAGTGCCTTACTGATGACCTCAACATTGCCTTGTCTGTTGCCATTGATTCAGTTGCTCCGAACGTAACTAAAAAAACGAACATTGAAAAAACCAGCTCCCTGGTTTAATGCAGAAACGCGCATTTTGAAGCGAAATTGCAGGATCCTTGAACGCAGATGGCGCTCGACTAAACTTGAGGTCTTTCATCTTGCATGGCATAACAGTCTGCTCACCTATAAGGGTGCGCTGACTATTGCCAGGAATGCCTACTTTTCCAGTATCATTAATTTGAATAGAAACAATCCTAAGTTTCTTTTTGACACGGTGAGGAGTCTCACTCAGAAACAAACTCAGACCGTAGGCTCATCGATCGTGGCAGGTAAATTCATGGATTTCTTTGAGAATAAGATTCAATCAATTAGAGAGGAAATTGATCGCTTGCCGTGCGGCTAATCCTACACATCCAGTGGGGCAGGATGGGGTCCTGCCAAGTAGGATGGTGAACTCTGACGCAACTCTCTTGGAGTTCAAGGCAATTCCTTTGGTGGAACTTGAAAGGGTGATAAAGGCATCAAAGCCAACAACTTGTATGTTGGATCCTCTCCCTTCCAGGGTTCTTAAGGAACTTCTTCCAACGGTGGGGCCTGCAATCCTCTCGCTTATGAATCTTTCATTTTCAACAGGAATTGTTCCCTCCAATTTCAAGGCTGCGGTGTTAAAACCGCTACTCAAAAAGCCTGGCCTAGACCCTGAATTAGTCAGGAACTATCGGCCTATATCGAATCTGCCCTTCCTGTCCAAGGTACAGGAAAGGATTGTAGCAAAGCAAATTGTTGATTATTTGACGAGGAACAATCTCTTTGAACCTTTCCAGTCGGGGTTCAGGAATTTCCACTCAACTGAAACTGCTATTACAAGAGTTGTAAATGACATCCTTCTAGCTTTGGATAAAATACAAGCACAATGCTTGTGCTATTGGATCTGAGCGCTGCGTTTGATACGATCGACCACAGCACTCTTCTTCACCGTCTTGAACACTATGTTGGTTTCGGGGGTACGGCTCTTGGTTGGCTTGAATCGTACCTCACAGATAGAACCCAATTTGTGCTTCATGAGGGTGCAGAATCAAAGCACTGTAAATTACGCTTCGGCGTACCACAAGGGTCGGTTCTTGGTCCATTACTTTTTGCAATTTACATGCTTCCCCTGGGCGACGTTATCCGCAGCTTCGGAATTAGTTTCCATTGCTATGCGGATGACACCCAGCTCTACATTCCTGTAGATTCCGGGGACTCGGCCCAGATTCAAAGGGTTGAGTCCTGTCTGGCTGCTGTGAAGGGCTGGATGTCACAAAACTTCCTACAGCTTAATTCTGGGAAGACAGAGCTGATAGTTATCGGCTCGAAGCGGGACCGGGAAGAGTTTGAGGAAGTCTCTCTGTGGTGTCCTGTTTGACCCTCAATTATGCTTTGACCAACATATAAGAAGTATAACTAGAATTGCCTTTGTCCATCTGAGAAACATTGCAAGAATCAGACCAATGTTATCTGCAGTGGATGCAGAGACACTGATTCATGCATTTGTTTCGTCAAGACTGGACTATTGCAATGCACTGTTCTCGGGATTACCGAACTCTACCACAAAAAGTCTACAGCTGGTACACAATGCGGCATCTAGACTGCTGACCAGAACGAGAAAGTTTGATCATATTACACCTATTCTCGCCTCTTTACACTGGCTACCAATAACTTTCAGATCAGACTTTAAGGTGCTATTGCTAACCTATAAAGCCTTGCATGGATTATCTCCATCCTACCTGAAGGACCTGATTATTCCTTATAGTCCTTCTCGGTCCCTCCGGTCTTCGGGAGCTGGCCTTCTTTCATTGCCGAAGGTTAAAAAGAAATCGGCTGGACAGAGAGCGTTTGCCTATCGAGCCCCCTTCCTATGGAATAGGCTGCCATCAGTGATCAGGGAAGCTGACTCTGTGGAGCTATTCAAAGGAAAGCTCAAAACGCACCTCTATAATCTTGCATTTGGAGTGTGAAAACGACAGATGCGAAGTGAAGACTACTCTGTTTGCTTGTGCTTTTCTTATTACATTATACATTCCCACTATGTACTTTTCCGTTCTAATTCACTGTTCCGTTCTGTTCTAGCGTGTTGCGGGTACTGGACTGGATGCCTGGACTCTCCTCATGGATAACCGGCCAGAACCCCATCACCATTTCAATATGATGTGCATGTATTTACCTGTATGTCAATTGTGGCACCCATTGCACTCCTGACCATCCCTGGAAGAAGGGCTCCCCTACACTGCGTTTCTTCTCAAGATTTCTTCCTTGCTGATTCAAGGGAGTTTTTTCTTGCCCGTGTGGGGGCATGGGTAAAGGGGGGTGTCACAAATATTTGGCCTGTTAAGCCCTTTGAGACTGTAATGGTGATTAAGGGCTATACAAATAAAATTGAATTGAATTGAAGATGCAGACTCACCTCATTAGCTTTTAACTCAACTCCTGCTTTATCAATCAATGTCTGTTTATCCGCAGCGCGCTGCCACGGCGATTGTTTCCGGGCAACAAGGAGTCCTACTTAGTAATGGGCAAGGCGACAGCGGCGCATCCGCCCTGGCTCAGAGAGACCTTGACATCTCTAACATATGGCGCTTCTTCTTTTATTACATTGTATTGTTTTATTTCCTCTTACGTGCATTGTCTTTGGTACACTCTTGTTATTGCCCTTTTTTCAGGCTGGTTGTTATCCGTCTGTTTTTTGTCGCCCATACCAGTTCTATTTTTCTCCCCACTGTTTCCTTCCCCCCTCCACAATGACTTACTGACTTGTCAACCACTGAAACACAAGATAAAAAATACAACACCAAATAAATACTAGAAAATGCATTTCCTGCAGAAAATGCGGTGAGTGCTGTAGTACAAAGTGAGGTTGAAAATATATTTTAATAAGGCCACATAGATTAAGACTGTAAAACGTTAAATGGCTTAAATCAAGTGAAGGGATTTGAACAAAAGTTCAAAAGTCTAAATGGAGTAAACAATGTAAACATGCACACCATTTAAGCACTTTGGCCACTGAAAACTGTTTTTAAATGTGCCTTATAAATACATTTTACTTACTTACTTACTTAAGAAAATGTAAATGGTTGGAAACAAATAAGGTGACAGCTGAATGAATAGTGCAAAGCATTGCTAAAAATGTAAAATGAATTGAACTAAAGAATCTGAAAGGTCAAATGTATTGCCCTGCACTGCTTGTGTGTGTGTGTGTGTGTGTGTGTGTGTGTGTGTGTGTGTGTGTGTGTGTGTGTGTGTGTGTGTGTGTGTGTGTGTGTGTGTGTGTGTGTGTGTGAGAAAGAGAATAGCGAGCCGGTGCGTGATTAAAAGTAGCCCAATAGAGCGGGAAAAACAGCCCAATCTGGCAACACTGCCTGAACGTCCTCCAAAAGTAGCCCATTCTGGCGGGAAAATCCACCCAATCTGGCAACACTGCTGAACGTCCTCACTAGGGGTGTTAGTAAACACTACTGAACGTCCTCACTAGGGGTGTCACTAGGGGTGTTAGTAAATCAGAACCGTTTAGGAAAAATGAAGAAATCAAAAATAACACATACTATTTATTTAGCGATTAATAAAGCTACAAATGTTCCACTTGGACAACATTAAGGAGCTAATAAATGCACACGATAAATTGTGGGTAACTGAACACCGGGCATTAGGCTACGTCATGTAACGTGTAAATTCACGGTTCCAGTGCTGGCCCCGTGCGTTCACTCCAGACGCGACGGGGCGACAAGAACCCATGCAAAGTGAACGTAGAGACGCGGGCGAATTGGTCACGAGAGAAAACCGGCGACAAGTTTTGATTTGTCGCGCCACACTTCCCCGTGCACAGGCGAGCGCGTTCATGAGGATTTGTGCCGCGACAAATTTGCTCGAGTTGAAATATTTCAACTTTGATGCGAATTTCGCGTGATGACAGCCAATCAGCGTTCAACAGCGTGGCCACTGAGTGACATGTGTAACGTAACAGCCAACCAGCGTTCAACCGTCAAACTCGGTGCAGTGCAGTCCGGGGTGAACTGCAGCATGGAGGAGAAAGTGATTGTTGCCGTTTGCGACTCCCGGAGCTCTATATATAATAATATATAATATAATATAATTGTTTATATAATATCACGGCCAAAAGCTCTGTGCGCCTCCTGATGGCCGTAACGTGGGGAGCTCATAGGGATTGGGCTTCTCGGGGTTTGTTTAACGCACAGTGTTCCCTTCTCTCGCTCTTTCCTGTGGCTCTCTAAACACACTCACTCCCCCCGCCCATTGCGAGTCCACGAGATTCTCATGGACGCGCGTGTGTGACGTAGTCTGGAAGGCGCGCTGCTGTAGGTGTGTGTACCTCCGACCAGTGAGTGAGAACAGCCAGAGAGAGAAAAAAGGATGGAAACGGAGGATTTGGTTTCGAAAAGGAATAGCACTGGATCCTTCGTCTGGCAGTGTATATATAATAATTATTATTCAAACTGTTAATAAATAATTAACGGTTTGAATAAATGCTGTGTTGGTAAATCTAACTTGCTGTGATTTTCCTTTTCTTATGTGCAAGTTCTAAATTGTTCCAATAGAAAGCACTAATGAGTTTAAACAATATGTTGTTTCATGTAATCTACATGCACACTTATGTTTCAGTAATACTAGAATTATTACTGACGTAACATTATGCCAGACATGGTTGAATCGAGCATTTATGATGTGCTCTAGAGGAGTTTCAAAATATATCGAGATATATATCGTGTATCGAGATATAGTAAAAAAATATCGAGACATTCATTTTGGCCCATATCGCCCAGCCCAAGTGGAAATACAAGAGGCGTCAAAGAACCGATGTGTTATGCGCCATAAAACCAACAGCAAACACTTGCGTTACAGTGTGTGTAAACACACACACGTGGCGCTCGCAAGGTCGTGTCTCATTGGCGGGCCAAATTCTCTGGGCGGGCAAGGCAGAAAAAGGGGAGGAGCTTAGAACCCTTATGACGACATATGGGACCACATTCCAAATCAGCGCGCTTGAGCCTCCGTTTTTTCAAAGGCGTGTAGAACACCTAATGCTCGTTTTACACCGAATGCAAGTTATAGCCACTGGGGGACCATGGCACTGGCGTTGCCATGGCGGCGCGCATAGTCGCAGCGGCTCAGTGCTCCCAAAAACAATGCAGTGAAATCAGTCAAATGAAACCAAATCAATCGTCAAATATTGTCTACAACAGAGAGGATTTATTTCACTTCGGTAGAACATGCCAAATTCCGATAACGAGTGCCTTTCAACACTCGCATGGGATTCCTCCGGGAATATCAAGAACACCGGCGTCTCCATGGATAGATACACCGAGCGGCATACCCCGAAGACGGAGGAGGGAACGTAAACAGAAGCGGGGTTGCAGGTCTGGCGACTTGGCTAGGCTAAAAAGGGCTCCAAACAGACCACCACTGCCCAGTCTTTACGTCGCAAATGTCAGGTCTCTAGGAAATAAGATGGACGAGCTTCATCTAGATATATCGACGCGGTCAACCATACGAGACAGCTCCATCATCGTTATCACGGAAAGCTGGCTACACTCGGGGATCTCAGATGCAGCAGTGGAGCTGGCAGGTCGCTCACTTCATCGCAGCGATAGAACAGAGGCTTCTGGTAAGAGCCGTGGAGGAGGACTATGTACATATGTAAATAAGGACTGGTGTACAAACTCCACTGTCATTGATCAGCATTGTTCACCTGATCTAGAGATGCTAGCAGTCAAATGCAGACCATTTTATTTACCACGCGAATTCTCCGTTACCGTGGTAACCGCTGTATACATCCCACCAGATGCCAACGTTAATGCAGCACTTGGCTATCTACTAGCAGCTATAAACAAACAGCAGACCACTTATCCAGAGGGCGTTTTTATCGTGGCTGGTGACTTTAACCATGTCAACCTCAAGACGGTGCTGCCTTGCTTTGATCAACACGTAAAGTGCGCAACTCGAGGAAAAAATATTCTGGACTGTGTGTATTCAAATATTAAAAAGGGATACAGGGCCTCACCCCTCGCACACCTGGGCCAGTCTGATCACCTGTCACTAACCCTGATTCCCGCATATCGCCCCATCATTAAAAAACAAGAAGCTACCATTAAAACGTTTAGGAAGTGGCCTGAAGATGCATCTCTACAGCTCCAGGACTGCTTTGAAAGAACAAACTGGACCTTGTTTTTTAATCAGGATGTAAATGAGTATGCCTTCGCTGTCCTCTGTTACATCAGGACCTGCATTGAAAATAATATCACCAACATCACCCGCAGCAGGATTCCCCCTAACAGGAAACCCTGGATGACTGGGGAGGTACAGGCCCTTCTGAGGGAGCGCAACGCAGCTTTCAAATCAGGTGACAGAGCACAGTACAGCATAGCCAGGCACAACCTGAAAAAAGGCATCAAGCAGGCCAAAGCCATGTACAGGGAGAAGATTGAGGGCCACTTCACCAACAGAGACCCAACACAAGTGTGGCAAGGCATACAACAGATCACGAACTACAGGGGAAGCCGCAACCCACCGACAAACATCAATGCCTCCTTAGCAGAGGAGCTCAACCACTTCTATGCCCGCTTCGAGACACCTGGGCTAGATAATGGAGCTGCTCCCCCACCTGCTGGCACAGACCACGCAGCCATGGTAACAGCAGAGGAGGTAAGACTCATCCTCAGGTCTGTGAACACAAGGAAGGCAGAGGGACCAGATGGCATTCCAGGAAGAGTGCTCAAAGAATGCGCATACCAGCTTGCAGATGTCTTTACGGACATTTTTAATATGTCTTTAGCCAAAGCGGTCGTACTAACCTGTTTTAAAACAGCCACTATTATACCTGTGCCCAAGCAAAGTAACATCAGCACCTTAAATGACTATAGACCTGTGGCGCTCACTCCCATCATCGCCAAGTGCTTTGAGAGGCTGGTGGCGAAGCGCGTTAAGGCTTTCCTCCCTCGCTCCCTGGACCAGCATCAGTATGCTTACAGGGAAAACAGGTCCACTGAGGACGCTATCGTCACAGCCCTCCATTCAACGCTGACACACCTGGACAAGAAGGAGACATATGTAAGACTACTCTTTATAGATTACAGCTCGGCTTTTAATACCATCGTCCCCAACCGGCTGATCACCAAACTTCTTGATCTGGGCCTCAGCTACAGCCTGTGTATGTGGATTAAGGATTTCCTAACAGATCGCCCGCAGACAGTGAGACTGGGTCCTCACTAATCCTCGAGCCTGTCCCTCAGCACTGGAGCTCCACAAGGCTGTGTATTGAGTCCCCTGCTGTACTCCGTATACACATATGACTGCACCAACACCCATCCTTCAAATACTGTGATCAAATTTGCAGATGACACCACTGTGGTAGGACAAATCACCCATGAAAATGAAAGTGCCTACAGAGACGAAGTTGACAGACTGACAGAATGGTGCAAAAAAACAACCTGACCCTGAATGTCAGAAAGACAAAAGAAATCATAGTTGACTTCAGGCGGCAAAAGGCGAACCCCCAACCCCTCATCATCAATGGTGAGGAAGTAGAGAGGACCTCCTGCTTTAAGTTCCTGGGGGTTATGCTCTCAGAGGACCTGAAATGTGTGATGAACACAACTGCCACAGTAAGGAAAGCACAACAGCGGCTCTACTTCTTGAGAATATTGAGGAAAAACAACCTGTCTCCCGAGCTGCTTAAGACTTTTTACCACTGCTGCATTGAAAGTGTGATCACTTACTGTATCACTGCATGGTACGTCAACTGCACAGAAAAGGACAGGAAATCCCTCAGTCGGGTCATAAGGTCTGCTGAGAGAATAGTTGGACTTCCACTGCCTTCCCTGGATGACATCTTTAGGACGCGCTGCCCTCCACCCACTCCTACCCTCCACCCAGCACAACTGCACTTTTGTTAGTGGTTGCACAAACAAATTTCGTTGTGTATCCAATGCACAATGACAAATAAAGTCTATTCTATTCTATTCTATTCTATAAGGCAGGCTAGGGGAACTCATATTTGTGTTCGAAAACCTCATAAAGTCAGATTTTCATGCCATGGGACCTTTAAGAAGTAGGAGTGTCAGAATGGGCAGACGTCTTCAATGAAAACAGCTGAAAACAAAGCCGGTATGAAACTAAAACTGTGATTCTGAAGAAATTTTTAATGATATCGAAATACAGTGTAGATATTAGGGGTGCAACGGATCAAAAAACTCACGGTTCGGATCGTTCCTCGGATCAGAGTCACGGATCGGATCATTTTTCGGATCAGCAAAAAAAAAAAAAAAAAATAGCGTTTGTGATTGCTTTAGCCAGGTCTGATTGTGGAGGAAGGGGCTGCTTAAATGCCGCGGTGATGAGCGGTTGTTGAGCCGCTTTCGGTTTCACTCCTGTCAGTGAAACACCGGGGTGATGTCGCTGTAAATGCGTGGCCATGCTCGATTTTTTTTTCTTTATGTTAGCAATCGCTATGTCAGCTAAGTGTTACGTCTGTGTGGTAACCTAGGCGACAGGTTTGTGTGGCAGCGCGAGTATATGGAAACAGACGTAGCACTGGAAGCAGCAGTTATCGTTACAGTAGCCACCGAAGTCTAGCCTACTTTTATTTTCCATGCCCACTGTTCTTCATGTTGTACGTTGAGGACAATAAATCACAACGAGCCATAGGACTGTTTGCTTATTGAAAAGGGAACTGTTGCAGACTTTTACCCAGAGCGTGTTAAGTAGCTCTGTCCCTGGAACTAGCAGGAATGGTTATGGCAGCTGTGTGTGGACTGAACATGCGCACAATTTTTTTTTTTCATAAATCAATCCGCGGATCATGCGTGTGCCGAACCGAAATAGATGATCCGAACGGATCACGGATCAATGATGATCCGTTGCACCCCTAGTAGATATGTGTCGCTTTGTTTAATGGTTTGGACGAAGATAAACGGTTGAAAATGTAATTAGTTACGACTTAAACTGTTGAAGTACCAGAGGACCTCCAATTGACTCCAATGTTAAAAAAAGATAGTATTTTAAAAGTAGAATATCTTAAAAAGTGTAAAATATTAAAAAAATCTGAAATGAAGCACTCGATTCCAAGCTATTCTGAACATTTTAAAATTTGAATAGAGTCTCTAGGAGAAAAATTTAGGAAGGAGATAGGTCCCAAAGTTTGTAGAGAATAATAAAGAGGAAAAAAAGAAAGAAAGAATAAAAGAACATAGTTGAGCGCTGCATGCAGCAATCACCTGATTAAAAGGGTTTCTTTGATGGCTTCTGTCCATCACCAAACTCGAGACAATTCGATGTGGGTTAATGAATTGAAACATGTTTTGTTGTAAAACAACACTATATGTGAAGAGAATAGATAATGTTGATCTCTTAGGAACTTGATACTGCTGCTATTGTAATCCGTTGTGCGTTGGCTCTCTACTATAGCGCGGTGGTATTTGAGACGCATGTCAACCCACTATGAAGGATGGATCTAAACCTATTGGCTGCCTGGTGCAGTACACACGCAGTATACATGACCCTTTATAGCTGTTGAATTCTCCCATGTGTAGGACAGATGGGATATGAAGAGTAACAAAAAGCATAGCATATATTTGTAAATCTATCTATAATAATAATATGTTCCATCTAAATGAAGTGCTTATTTTTTAGTCCATTCAAATAAAGACGTTGCGAGATTAGATCGTTTTCTATTTTCCCTTTTAAACCAAACCACAACACATTCCTGCTTTCAACAACGGTCTTAAATATAGTTTTTTAATTTCAAGTATTTTACTCTGAGCATATTACTCAGAGCATTCATCTTAAATAGGAGTACATGAAGAAATTATGCTTTCTGAAACTTTTACATGTTGGTAATGTCATGCATGATGGGGAGCAGCCTACCTGTCTGTCTGACAGGATAAAGCCCTGTGTCAGTTTGACAGAGAGCAGCCTACCTGTCTGTCTAATAGGGGTCAAGACCTGTCTGAGGGGGTAAGGACATGTCTGACTGAGGGGGTTAAAGACCTGTCCGTCTGTCTGATGGGGTAAAGACCTCTCTGTCTGATGGGGTAAACACCTGTCTGTTTGAGGGGGTAAAAACCTGTCTGTCCGACTGTGTAAATCCTAGCTGTCTGTCTGACGGGGTAAAACTCTACCTGTCTGTCTGAGGGGGTAAAGCCTACCTGTATGATGGGGTAAAGCCTACCTGTCTGTCTGAGGGGGTAAAGCCTACCTGTCTGAGGCTCTTCAGCACCTCGGTGGCCTGGTCATGTCGGCCCTGCTTGGCCATGCCCATCATCTCCTGGATCATGCCGATGCGTCTCTGGTAGGGCGGGGGGGGCGGCCCCCGGTTCAGCCTCTCCCCCGACCGCAGCAGGGCCAGGATGTCCCCTCCCCCGCCACGCTCCTTGGTTGGGGTCCGCCTCCAGCTGTGCTGAGGGCTGCCCCCCCCTTCCTTGGGGCCTTTTGGGTGCTTGGCTCCCATGGTTTCACTGGGGTGGTGTCAGCGTACAGTACTGGTCCTACCAGAGATCATACGGTGGTGGTGACAACAGTACTGGTCCTGCCAGTGATCCTGTGGTGGTGGGGGTGGTGACAACAGTACTGGTCGTAACAGCCGTCCTGTGGTGGTGGTGGTGGTGGTGACGACAGTATTGGTCCTACGAGCCGTCCTGTGGTGGTGGTGGTAGTGACAACAGTACTGTTCCTCCCAGCTGTCCTGTGGTGGTGGTCGGTGACAGTGCTGAGGGCGGCCATGAACCACCACATTTGAGTAAAGCCTACAAGCCAATCTTATGAGCCCAGTGAGACAGTAGTGAAACAAGGCAGGTGTTCACATCTTCTTGAAGGCCTCAGGATGAGTGAGGGTCTGGAGGAGGTAGAGCCTACAGAACTGTCTGATCATGTCGTAGGTCTCGATCCGAACTTGACAAGATGTGTTGGCTGTTCATACCACTACCAACCATTCTGGGGTGATACCCTCCCACACACACACTCATAGGTGAGCTTCGATCAACATCACTTTTTTAGTGCAAAAGAAAACTGGACCCACCTCGGATCGTCTCGTCAGGTAGAGAAAGCCTTCAGCCCGACCTGATGGATAATCCAGCAGACCCTAGGTTTGCTTACGGTCGACACCGGGGCCCGGTCTCTGATCCCGGGATGTGATACGGTCCACACCTTACGGTCAACACCGTGATGTTTTGCAGTCCACACCGGGGGATGTGTTACAGTCCAGTTTACGGTCCACACTTCTGCCCGCCGCAGTCACTTACTTACCGCTACATCCAGACGGAGTCATCGCACAATCCCGGAGAAGAATATCCGTGCAACGTGCATTTCTACCTTGAACCCTCTTCTTTTCATCACCTACCACATGTCTTACTCCTGGTGCATCCTTCCAGAGCTAGATAGAGACGAGGCGGGCGTGTTGAGTGTGAAGCATGACCAGGCAGGTCAGTGTTTACGTCTATCTGCTGGGAGGGAGGGCTCTCGATGTAGTCTGCCCCGCCTTCTGCCATTCACGTTTCATCCGCATGGAAACATCTCACGGTTCTTCTGCCAACCTGGACCGCGTCACGTAAACGTTGCATCCTCCGAGTCGATACGACGGATACCGAAAGGCGATGCATCACCTCACACGTAAGAGGGAGGTGGTCTGACTTGGAGGTCACCAGTCTGAATTATGGATCAGACTTCGTTCACTGGATGAGCGCAGGTCTTCCCAAACAAGGCCATCAGAGGGAGGCAGCGATGGCAGGGAGATATGAGGTTTGTTATTTACTTAACTGATGGACTTTAATGGATTGATGGATTAAATCGAGGCCAATAATAACTTGCTATTTTCGACCACATGATACAGATGTGATCAAAGATTGAACTTTGCAGACATCTGGTGGCTGCAATCGTAATGCAGAGATAGAGTAAATTACCCTTAGCTAATACTTACATAAATGTGTTTCGACATTAATCTTCAAGAATGATTTAGTTGATTACCTATAAATATGGCCTAGAAACAAGAAATTAAATTGAGGTCATCATCACCGGCCCAACTCAGCCACAGAATAATTAGAGCTGACCTTTAACGATATACACGATGCAGTTTTAAAGTATATTGTCATGGCCTGTGGCCACCCTACCCCTACTGTTAAGGTTGCAAAGTTGGACTGTAAGCCATTACCTGGTGGTTGGGCGTCAAACTCTCTACTTGTGTGTACTGACTTGAAACCCTGCAAACACCCAATTCCGTTTACAAAATCCCAATACTTCATAGTCTGCACCAATACAAAATTACAAATATGAAAAAGCTAAGGAGACAAATGTTTTTTGAAATGTATATTTTTGGTTTGCCTTTAATACATGTCTATTTACAGTAGTACGTCATCAACCATTGTATTCAATAACTAAATGTTAGTTTATTTTCTCCACGTGGGAGAAGAGTTCAGGATCAACATCACACATTTTAAAAACAAAACCTAATCTGCACCAAACCAACATGAAGTATGGTGAATGTCGAGCACAGCTGCCGGTGGCTTTGTTTTTTTTTACTTGATGGTGTCCTGGTGGTGAAACACCTCCTACTCCCTGACCGCCTCCCTGTCCACCTAAGAGCCACCAGTGGAGGCCTCCCTCATCTCCTCCCAGTGTCTGAGGTCTTTCAAAACTGACGTGGTTGGTTCTGAGAACTCATTTCAGATCTAGCATTGAAAAAGATACTCAACATTGACAGATTAAAACCAACTCAAAAAAGTACTATGGATTTGATCGTAGGGCCCTGGGATGAGGACTCTTTGTGGCTCATCGTCATGACCGCCAGACTTTTCTTCACAAGTGCAATGCTGAAATGGACTGCCTCATGGGGAGCCTCATCTCCGCCACTGCTTTCTACTCTTCGTCACTGCACTGTTTTCTGCTTAATTGGCAACACCATAAGTTAGACACGAACTTTAACAGGGCTTCAAACAGCAAATTATGTTCCTGCACTACAAAGAAAACCTATGGGGCATTGCATTAACAACAGGACAGGATTGGACCTGCGATCGGGTTATTTGGAATATCAAACAAAACATAAGAGGGATAATTGATTCCAAATTACTCCTGGGCTACATGTATTGTGAACACAGAAACAGTGGTACAGGAAAACAAGAGGGGAAGGGGGGGGGGGGGGGGGGGGAGACAGGGGTCCCTACAGATGACTCCCAGGAGGGCTACACCCTGAAGACCTCGACCTCGCATTCAGAAGGTGTAACCTGCAGGGGGAGCCTTGTCATCCTTGTTGCTCTCCAAGGAGAATGGAGGAATGCGGACATCAAAGTGGGAGCCGTCTGTCCTCTCGATGCGAAACGTGCCCCTGTGGAGACACGGGGGGAGGGGGGGGAGATAAGCACATGGAGAAGCTAATACAAGCTGACGACGGATGGGCTGAGAGGACTCACCACATGTGACCGCTGGGGGCCTGGAGGGACACGTGGCTACTGTACTGGAAGGCAGGCTGTTCTTTAGACAACACGGGCTCCTGGGTGACAGGGATGTCAAAGGGCGTAAGACGCAAGGAGGAAGGCATGGATAGGTCAGACTTACCAAGTCATGGCTGTAAATTACCTTTGAGGCAGGAGCTTATCCAAATCACATTATCACATTTGTCGTAGTACAAACAGTTTCAGTAGATATCATTTAAAGTGCTAGAAGTAAATGTAGCTTAATTGAAGGAGCTTTAAAGCCCTTCATTTACTTTTTGGCATGGTTTCTTCATTGTTTGTTTGTTTGCTTGTGAGGCAGTGTGTACTGACCCGACCCACCACACCACGGCCTCGCACCGTCTCCAGGGTGCCGGAGAGGCTGAAGATCCTCCAGTGTCTCTCCCTCAGCTGGACCACCTCACTGCCCATGTTCTCTAGACGGATGCAGTACCTCCACTGCACAACCCAAACACAATGCCATTACTGAGTGAAAGGAGGAGGATGTGACCAAATCCTGTGCCCCTCGTAAAACATAAGGTACACACCCAGTAGACGTGGGAGTTCTGGGCCTCCTGGGAACAGAGATTACAAAAAAAGACGATTACAAACTAGAACTGCTAGTCGTCATGAAATGTATTCCCAAATAGGGGTGTGAACGGTTACAAAAAAATTGTAAACGGGTACACAACCCCTTTTTTTTCGTGTACACGGTTAACCTTTTAATTAATTAATGATTATTATTATTTATTTTTTAAAGTGGACCGCAGTCACGCTATAGGGGGATTATTTGTTTATCAACACGGCGGATGCGCAAGCAGAATGATCGCAAAAAATAAAATTTGTTTGACCGGTTGCCATGGTTATCTCTGTGTGGTTAAATTGCAGTTGCGGTGTTAATTAGGATGTTGTCAGCTTACTGTTACATTCAACTTTAATCAGAAAATGTGGTTATATGCTATAGACCCTATAGTATCTGTGGTATAAAGGCTGGGACGAACTTGAAATTATAAATATGTACACTTTATGTTGAAAGTATGGGCCGTCGCGATTCCCATTGAAACAATGGCGCGGTGATTTTATTTATTTTCTATTAAGGTTTTCGTTTACTGATTTTTCCTAAACGGTTATGATTTACTAACCGGTTACACGTGTACCCGTGCACACCCCTATTCCCAAGCACACACCACCGACTGCACATCTCAAGCCAACAGGGCCTATTTTGTCTACAGGAGGTGCCATTTCCTCACCCTCATGCCCATGTAGAAGGGGATGACAGTAACGCGGATGTTCTCGGTGGTCTCGCGGTGAACATCCGACAGCTCCAGCCAGGGGTGGTTCTTCTCCTGCCACGCCTTCAGCGTGTCTCTGGCTGTAAAAGGAGGCGCTACACACACACACGCATTTAATTATTTATTTGAATCCACCAATCACATTACAAGAGACAAGATTAAAATATTTCAGAGATAAGATAAGTCATTGTTCAAGGGTACAAAAAACATCTCCTGCGCCACACGGCCAGACTGCTGATATGGAGCAGAACTTTGCTAATTGTTTAGATTTTCTGCTGGAGAGCACCGCCAGCCTTAACCCACTGAAAACACGGTTGTGGACATGCCCCAAGCTTCCAAAAATAAACACTATTAGCTTGCATTGGTAGCCTAGGTCCCTTAGTATTTCCAGAATGGGCTGGTATTTAATGATTTTATCGTTGAAAGCAATTTCCATGTACAGATCAAACACACAGCCTATCTCAAGTAAGAGCACTTCCCTTTTGTCTCTTTTTAAAAACACAACATCAGGGGTATTTGGGATGTTACACATCACATCAATAGAGCTGTTAAACCATTCCGGCATGATGTGTGAATGTTTGTACATGGAAACACACACACACACACACACACACACACACACACACACACACACACACACACACACACACACACACACACACACACACACACACACACACACACACACACACACACACACACACACACACAGCTAGGGTGATTGGTGGTGATTTGTTAAGTGGTGATATCCAGCTTTTTTTACTTTTCACTTCTCAGGGTTGTGAATTTGCCGCCACACTCGCAAAGCGAGTGACCGATAACAACAGAGTGGGCATCCTGACAAATCACAGTACACTGGGCTACTCGGGAGGGGAGCCTTAAAGTGACATGATATTAAACAGCCCGTTTTTGAAAGCCGCTGAAATTGGTATTGCAGAAATGAACACTGAGAATAATAAGGGATATTTCTAAAATACAGCCATGTAACCCTATTCTAACCTCAAATGCAATTATTAACCCTAAAAAAGCATGATATGGGAACTTTAAAACAAGTCTGAGTGATGGATATATTCATTCAGTATGATGGACTGAGTGTTTACCTTTGGCGGGGTTGAACAGCAGGAAGCGCTCAAACAGCTCATGCTGGATGGGGACCTGCTCTGTGGAGTTGTAGGGCAGGATGTCTTCGTGGCTCACGTAGTCCAGACCTGGACCACAACACCGGTCAGAGGTATGGACACACACAGAGGGTGAGGAGGATCAAATGAAATGTTCTGAATGACGGACAGGTGTGCCACTCTAAACAAAAGGCCATACACAGGGCTCCAGAGTGCGACCAAAATATTTAATAGTGCGACTAAAAAAAATTCAAGGTCGCACTGGTGCACCTGACGCTGCTCGGGTGATTTTTTTTTTTTTTTTGCGCAAGCGCAGCATCTCTCCGTTTGCCTGATTTGTTGTCACCAATAAGAGACAGAGCTCAGGGCGTTTCTTTGCCTCTGATTGGCTGTCGTCCTTTTCACTGCTCCAAGTGTGAGTTCAAAAAATGCGATCAACCTGAGCAGGCTGAGTGCCAGAGTTGCCTAAATGAAACAAAAGAAAATAAACGAGACGACAAAACGAGTGAAAATTAAGAGAGGTAGAAACATTGAAAGCTTTTTCATTAAGAAATCCAGCCAAGACACGGAGACCTCGGCGACGGTCCCTGGGAAGATGCCAACTGGCCCCGGTCCTTCGGCGATAACATTAGATTCGGAACCAGAGGAGACAACCGAGTCCGAGATTGAGCCCGGCCCCGAGACTCAAATTAAAAATCCCAAAATGTACTCTTTCAAACATGACTGGTTGACACAATTTCCCTGGCTGAGATACGACAAAGGACGGAATGCAATGCATTGCATTTACTGTCGGGAGTGCGATCAGAATATGGCCGGTAAGAGTGCATTCGTAGGCGAGGCAACGGCGTTTCATATCGAAACGTTAAAAAAACACATCATGTCCAAAAAGCATACAATATGCCGTGACAAATGTGTAGATTAAGTGGCCCCTCCCCCAGCTGCATTTCAGAGGCAGGCAGTAGTAATCAGGTCCTCGGAGGAATCCGAAATTATCATAAAATGTAATGTTGCATACAACATTGCAAAGGAGGAAATGCCGTTCACCAAATTTAAGTCAGAGATTATTTTGATGAAGAAAAATGGATTAAACGTCAACCAGACCTACAGCAATGATACGGCATGTGCCCAATTTATTGGTGTAATAGGAGATACATTAAAGAAGAAGACAGCTGCGGACGTTGCTAAACTGCGTTCAAGTGAGCCGCCATTCGTTCATCCGCGGTCAAGCCAGCCGTCACACAAAATCTTTGTGCGCCTTTACTCTAAACAGCCCTTGGGTGGTATCTCGCAACGTTTTCAAAATAAAACCCTTCACCTACGTGTGTAGGTAATATATAGAACACTAGATGTCTTACGGCGGCGTCTAGAACGGCCGCACTTGCGACCATCTTGCCAGTCAGCTGCTCGCCCCTAACATTGTGCTGGTAGTGGTACATGTACTTTTTAAATAACAATAACTTGCTACATTTTCAACCGGTTTACCAACGGTTTGGTTTCTTGCAAACGTTATTAACGTGGTTATAATATTGTACCTATTTTAGAACATTATTTTTTCTTTTTTTTAGAATCTAACATAATTATTCATCAGTATCAAGTATGCAGTGCCGTAACTACATCTCTGACGTTTATAACAAAACAAACCGTTTCAAAATTTAGCAAGTTATGGTTATTTAAAAAGTACATGTACCACTAACAACACAGTGTTGTGGGTGAGCAGCTGGTGGCAAGTTGGCCCCCAGTGCGGAAGTTCGACTCCATTGGCCAGCAGAATATGCAAATGTGAGTTTTTCAAATGACATTTTCTCAAAATCTATACTGTAAAATCACATGGTTCCTTGTGTAAAAGTAGTCAGTACAACAGTAAGTATGGTCCTATCAGTCAGTGGCGAAAATATGCATATGTGAGGTTTTTTTATTGGGCTTAAAATAAAGAAAATTTCTCTACACCTTATTGTTGTTAAAAAATCATTCACATTATATTAAAGTTTAGAAAGCTATAAAAAGGTGACCTTTTGGCGTTAAGGCGACGCAATGATAACAATTTGGGTGCACCTCAATTTTCTGCTGGTGCACCTAAATAAATAAGTTAGGCGCACCAGTGCAACCAGTGCAAAATGTTAGTCTGGAGCCCCGATACAGGAGAACAGATTGAGAACAGAAGATTTGATGCTCGTTTGTGTCATCAATACGTAATGTATACCTCTATAAACCCCAACCAGGAAACCTTTGGCATGGTTTTTTACATAAGCATTTACAGCATGTTAAAAAAAAAAAAGTTGCCAATACCGTGTTTTCTACAATAATCATCCAACAATGTAGAGTTCTATAGAGCAGTGTTTTTTGAACTCTCTGGGTTAAACGTACACCAAATATCAAACCAAACCCTCAAAGCACACTAACTTAAATTCTTGGTAATAGATTAGGAAGAATGTCACAACTGGTGGAAATGTTTCACTGCATTTCCCACATGTGCGCAAATAGCTCACGGCATGTGGGCAGCATACCTGGGATGGCGTACAGGGCTCTGCTGTCGTCATGGTTGGCCAGAAACGTCACAGCCTCTGTCTGGGACCTCTGGGACTGTCAACAACAGCATACAACAATTGGCAGTCAGAAGAAGGACTTCAAGTCTTTTTCGTTCAAGGGGACATATTGTACCACCAGGTGTGAGTGTAATCAGCCCTTACAAGCCGTTTCGAAAATCTGCCCAGTCTGACATCACTAGTGGGCGTGTCCGCCTAGATCTGTGCTGAATAGATGAGCAACGTTTACTTCAGTCCACTGGGTAGGCTGGTAGACTGATCTATCCAGCACACATCTAGGTGGAAACGCCCACTTGTGATGTCATAAGGGAGAGATTTTGTAAGTGCGAATCACACTCGCACCTGGTGGTATACAATGTGTCCCCTTTAACATTGATCAGTGCTTCACACACGGAGCAATAAATACATTTAATTTAATTAATTCATAATTAAGACTTTAATTGTTACACAAGTACAAATGCTATTAAAGGAGAAGTATAATAAGGAATACCTAGCACAGGAGGATGCAACGATAAGAGCCCAAATGGCTAATATTGCATTGTCTAGGACCATAGTGAACGCTTCCAAATCAGCATTTTTTAACCACTAATATTGCTAAAAATAGCACCAAACCTCTGCAGTAACAAGACTAGGGTTCCTACACATAAAACGAAGCATCAACAACTTAGTTATCATACCGGGAGTTTATTAAAAAAAGACTGCTTTACAAGTCTGTGCCTTACCGGTGGTAGGTAAATGTTTACCGGAAGTCCATACAAGTCGATTACCGAATGCAACGGAGTTCAGGCACAGACTTGTAAAACAGTATTTTTTAATAAACTCCCGGTACGCCAGCTAAGTTGTTGGTGCTATTTTTAGCAATATTAGTGGTTAAAAGCGTTCACAATGACCCTAGCCAATGCAGTGTAAACCATTCGGGCTGTTAGCGTCACTCTGGGCATTTCTATACTCGTTGATCAATGGAAAAAAAGGGTCTGCAGGCCTTATTTTATGTGTTTTCATGCCGAAAAGACACTGGGTTCAATTTTCCCCGTAATTCTACTTTAAGTGGACCAGATCATAGTAGCTGAATGCATGTCACCGAGACCTAGCACATACAACAGAGAGCAGAAAGCCTGTGGTGACTCACTATGTGAGGACAGTCCCTGGTATCGATCAGGACCTGGTAGTAGGTGTGAGTCTTCCCCTTAACCTCCTTGGAACCATGGGCACCGCCAGGGGGCTCGGGTTTACTGGAGGAAGGGAGGGGAGTTATACTAAGTGTCCAATAAGCTTAATCCTCTCTCGGACATGGACATCAAAATACACACATGCGAGTGGAGACTATGGCTGAAAATGATCTCCCAATATCATATTATTCAGTAGCTCTCCTGGATAATTAGCAGAATGACAGGCTGTGTATGGGGGTTTGTGGAGGGGCCTTACCTGTCGGAAACAGGCAGAGTGACGTCTCTGTCGTAGAGGCGGGCGTGCCATGGGAACAAAACGATGCCCCTGTATCCGAACACGCTGTGGAGGAACAACTGACAACACATGGTGAAACTAAACACCTCCCTGTACGATGTGAATGTGTGTTTGCAATGTACGAAGAATCGTGCTGAAAGGAACATTTCACCAGTGGAGACATGAATCTGTATTGAAAGTGGGTCATATATGTAGTCGAATAGTAACATAAATTTCTAATTCAGTGCCTTCTTGACAGAGAAAAAGCAGACATTAACTTTTTGGCGCTTGTGGATTGAAGACAAAAACTCACAAAATCAGTGTTCACTCCCTGAGGGACATAACATAACAGCCAATCAGCGTTCACTGCCTGCAGTCCAGGGTGAATCGCAGCAGGAAGAGAAATTTATTGTAGCCGTTTGTGGACTCCCGGAGCTCTATATCTAAATAATATAATATATTATATTAGGCATCAATATAATATATTATACAACGGGTGGCTTGAATCCAGCGATCTGATTGGTTCCCAACTGTTGTATAATGAGCGTATACATAACTGCTGTGATGCCCAATCATTTTGTGAAAGTTTGCATATCACTCCGCGCCTGGAAGTAGAAACAGTTACAAAGTAAAAAATATGTTGAATGATGGAGAGGGTGTAAATGTTGTTACTCCGGGAGTGAGCAAGGCGATGGAGAGACTAACGAAAGCTTAGGCACACGGCGAGTGAACTGCTCCATAGGATAAATTGCCGGCGAACCGCTCTAGCGGAGCCTTCTCTCGGAGGGACGCTAAAGTGTGTTGCATACCGACCGTCGTGCATTTTGAAGGCAGCCAGGAGGGACTACTTTTTTGTATTCTTTAATAAAACAGCTACATTGACTTTGTTTTTGTTTTTTAAATGTAGTGTGTCTATGACTTTCGTTTTGCCATAATAGTAACCGTTGTATAAAAGCAATAGATCACTTCAGTCAGTGGTAGGTGCTCATTATACCACTGTGAAGGGGGTCGCCGGCCCTCCGCTGCGCGTCGGGGCCGGACAACGCCCCTTAACAGTGGCATAATGAGCACATTATGCACTCATTCACGTAATCGAGCAATCGCAATCAAATTACGTTTCAAAGTGGACCAGACATTTTTCTGTTGTTAAAATCGCTGGCAGAACGGCCTGGGGATCTAACACCGTAATATATATAAACTATAACCGCATTTCACATTAATCGCAATTATTACACGGGTCTTCTCAATGCCATGGAATGTTTCATTCACTTGCATGGGCCCTTCACAACTTCCGGCGGTGAATTATATTTGATAATTCACCGTTGCAAGTATAATCATGAGTATAATTGACCGGTGTCAAGGAAAACAAAGGATTTTTTGCCTCTGACGTCTTTGGTATCACTCCGCAAGTACCGGTAACTTGTCTACCCCAGCGTCTTCGGTTGCTAAGCGATGTCAACGTCTTTGGCAGACTATTTCTCTGCTGACCAACCCTACGAATGCTGGTAACAAATAGATTGTAAAAAGACACAGCATGTGGAGGAGGAGGAGCGGGCGAATCCGCTGTCAGTGCGTGTGCATACTGATACGTGGGTTTATCCAATAAGTGGTGGTGTACCCGCGCACCATTGGCATGCATCAGTGCTGTACAGTGAGACAGTTTTGATCGCATTTGCTATTAAAATATTTAACGTGCGAAGATAAATACAAGTCCACTCGCACCGGTGCGAAAGGGTGAGAAGGACCCGTGCCGAAAAAAAATACCTCTTTCTGTACGACTTTCAATGGCACTGCTAAGCGTGAGTGTGTGGGAGCATGATGGGAGCGATAAATGTAGGGATGCATGTAATTTATTTTGAATTATAGGCTCGCCAGTTCCGCTGAACTACTAAAAAACTACATTTCCCGAACATTCACACGTTGAGGAAGAGGCTTTGTAACGGTCGCGGGAAATTCACTTTTTAAGCAAAACAGAAAAATGAAAAGGTATTTCTCTGTATTCGGAAGTTCTTCTTCATCAAATAAAGATGGTAACTTGGGAAAAAAATCCACGTATGGAAGAGATTGACTCGGCGACCACAAGCACGGAACCGGCACCTTCGGACGAAGCCGACTCCACCCATGACTCCGTCTCGGCCAACGGGAAAACGTACAGGTTTAACCCCCAGTGGTTAAAAACGTTCAATTGGCTGGTCTACGACCAATCCAAGAAGACTATATTGTCTAATTTGTAATAATTACTTAATTTTGTTGAATGTGTTCACCACTTCTGGCTGCTGATGTTTTAAAAGAGGCTCTCATAGTCACTTTACTATTTAATATGTTCATTGTCACTTTACTGTTGTTAAATTTGTTCATATTGTGTTACTTTTGTATACACGTCCTATTCTGTTCATATAGTTATATCTGAATAATTTTTATTTTTTGACTATAGTATGTGTGCTACCAAAATTATTTTTGTGCTACTGAATTTTTTTGCTTGCTAGCACCAGTGCTACCATTTTAAAAAGTAAGCGTAGAGCCCTGCATGTATGCGCGCTTGTCTCTGTGTGCGAATGAGAATGACAGGGAGAAAGAGTGCTATGCGAAGAAGAATGAACGGAATGATATTTACGTATATTTAAAAATCACACATTGGCCTATGTATGGGAAACACTGATATAATATCACGGCCAAAAGCTGTATGCGCCTCCGGATGATATTGTAGCGACCCTGGGACTCTTAAGAAGTTTGTGTGTTATGTGTTTGCAATGTATTTCGTTGGCCAGTTGTTCCATGTGCATGTATTGGAGTGTTCTACCGGTCAATCAGTGTGGGGGGCGAATCACCAGGTCAGCTGGGGGAGGGGCTTGGGGAACAGGGGCATGCGCGTTGAAGGTGTTCTGCAGTGTGTGCGTTTCGGTGAATCAATTGTTGTTGGTGTGTATTTTGGCGTTGGTTACGGCGTTCCAATAACCAGGTATTTTCCTAATAAATATTCGTCTCATTGATACACATGTATCGAATTGTTTCCTAAATGTTAACTAATCAAATGCTGCTAAGGGTAGGAAGGAGTGTAAATGTGTGCATGGGTATTAGAGCCCGACCGATATATCGGCAGGCCGATATTATCGGCCGATATTAGGCATTTTTCAAACTATTCGGTATCGGCATTTATAATGGCCGATAAATTAATATAAAAAAAAAAAAAAAAAAAACTCTAACGCCCAAACCCGCTGATTCAGCCAGAGTTAGGCAGAGTGAATGACGGAGATCATCGGTGTTGTTCATGTGTGCAAGTGTGTTCATGGTAAGTTGGCAACTGTCACGAGACATACATTGCTTGAATAACAATTAAAAGAACATCCCCATCAATTCTCTAAAGTTAGCTGAGAGTGAAAAGGATTTAAAGGATAACTACAAATAACCAATGTTAGGGAAATTTTTTTTTTTTTTTTGTGCGTTTCTGGATTTCTTTTATTTATATATATATATATATATATATATATATATATATATATATATATATATATATATATATATATATATATATATATATATATATATGCCGATATATCGGCATATCGGATTTTTAAATCACAAAATATTCGTATCGGTATCGCCCTTAAAAATTCTATATCGGTCGGGCTCTAATGGGTATACAGCAGCAGCAGAGTCCATTCTTACCTGACCCGTTTCATATTTGCCGTGCTGTTTGACTGCCTCAAACACACCAACTGCTTCCAAAACCTTCTCCTCAGGCCTGCTCCTGCCAAACACAGGCAACTCTATTACCATTGGACAAGTCTTCATAAGGAGGGTCGTGAGTGAAGGAGAGGCCAAAATACGGGAGCAAACATTTGCCTTTTTCAAATGGTTGGAATAGATGGCCAAGTGGACACGTGGTAAAGAAAAGGAACACGTAATTGGGCTATGGCCACACCTACGAAAACGATAACCCCCCCCCCCCCATTTTACTTGGCAGTGTGGCAGGAATTTCTCCGTAATGATGGACTCAATGGATAGACGCAACTAGCTGTTTCTGCTACAGAACTCCGCCACCAAATAAAGAAGAGAAGGCAGAGTATGGGTATAGACTGCGCGCTGTTTACAAACACACAGTTGAAGAAGAAACTAAGAACCGTAACCTAAGGAACAGCAGCCATTTAAAACCTAATATTACCCCAACCTGATATTGGTGAAACACAACACTGCCAACGTTTAATACAACGAGCTATGTGTAAGACGGGTCATTTTCAGGGACGTAATGACTTCAAGACAGGGGTAGGAATGCTTATTGACTATCAGGTAATTTAATCACAGGCTGGAGCCGTCAAATATCAATTGCAACACTAGCTCTGGGTCCACTGGTGGATCTAACGCCATTATTTACGGCTGTCATCGCTCGACATGAAATCTGTCCCAATCTGGCAACCGTGCCCAGAGCTAACTGTGTTGGCTAAAGTCCTTACCATGGTTATCAGCGCTAGCCCAGGAGGACAGCAGACCTTACCGTGAGGACATAAACCGCTTCTGCTGGGTCTTGTTGGGCAGTCCACAGGCTAGACATTGGAGCCGAGGTCTGGTCACCTCGAACCCGTAGCTGTTGTCAACAATACTCAGTATTCTGTGAGCTTGTCTCTTGTTTAAAGTGTTAACAGTGGCTAATAACCCTCGACGTAGTGCGCAGGCGGCCATCTTTATCCTGTCTTCTCCACCGTGCACGGTCTGCTGTTCATGTCCTCCACGCGCAGGAATGCACACCGAGACGCGCGCACTGGAACCGCGCGGTCACGCGCATGACGCAGCGAGAAACACAAACGCGAATGTATGAGTAATGTTTTTTATTGAGTTTAATTACATTTAATGTTTGATATTTTGTACCCATTCTCTAGGGTCTGAAAAGGAATAATTTACACAAAAACGACAACGTCTAATCTAAGTAAGACATTGAAGACCCGTTTGGTGTGAGGTCCGAAATAAAATAAAAACAGCTTCATCATAGTTTACTAAAGTGAGAATAACAGCTTTATCATGGTTTACTTAATAGAGAATAACAGCTTTATCATGGTTTATTAAAGTGAGAATAACAGCTTCATCATGGTTTACTAATGTGAGTAGTATGTCCCGGTTATATTAATGCGTAATCTATGTATTCAAAGTAGAATTTGTGCTCATGTGGCCGATTTGTTTGGAAATTGTATTTGTTCATTTTAAACTGCTCTACACTTTGGGCGAGATGACATCTACTCTAGGCTATGAATATCCACACCCATCATAAAATATATTGGTAATTTATTTGATAACCGGTGGACATAATTCTTTATTCATTGTTAGATCTCCCATTGCACCTTTTCGAGAAAAATGCCAGTGAACTCAGCAAAGAACAGAGGGAGTTGGTTCGGGAGCCGAACCAACTTCAGCAAACCTACTTAAAGGGGTAGTTCGGAATTTTGGACATAGGGCCTGATTCCGAAGTGAGCATTGGTATTCTATATCACTGGAGACAGTTTTCAACACATTTCGTTCAGTCCTTCTAGTTGCAGAGTTCGCTCGTGCTAGGCTAGCGCACGTCAACGGGCAATGCTAGCCTGCTATTAAAAACAGTCTTACCCACTCCACAGTACACCCGAGGTAAATCAATTATAACGACAGACTATAAATCTAAATGTCTGTTTATAGAATAATGTTAGAAATAAAAGTAGAGTACAGTGAACGAAGGAATTCTACAAGCGTATTAAATTAACAAGATATGGCCACGTTTGGAGGAGTTAGCGATGCATCTGCTTTTGAAGACGATTATGAGGAATTTGTTGTATCCAACGAACCGTACATGTACGAGCCGGTGTTTTGATGTCAAAGCCAGCAGCAACAAGCCACAGTTGAGTCCTTTCTGGATCTCGCACTGGAAATTGGTGGAAACTTTGTGGTGCCCATCTGTACCGTTTATTTCTACAATTTCTAAAAGCACACTGAACCATCATGTTGCCTAGTCGTTCAATTGCGCTTCTGTCCCACGCTTCTCTGTTTACGTTCTTCTGTCTTGATTCGGTTACAAACCTAACCAGCGCATAGTAGAATTCCGCTTCTGCTGAGAAAGTAGTCCCTCGATGATTCATGCGATGCAAGGTTAGTTTTATTTCTAACATTATTCTATCAACAAGGACATTTCAATCTATAGTCTGGCGTTATAATTGATTTACCTCGGGTGTACTGTGGAGTGGGTAAGACTGTTTTTAATAGCAGGCTAGCATTGCCCGTTGACCTGCGCTAGCCTAGCACGAGCGAACTCTGCAACTAGAAGGACTGAATGAAATGTGTTGAAAACTGTCTCCAGTGATATAGAATACCAATGCTCACTTCGGAATCAGGCCCTATGTCCAAAATTCAGCGGGTAAAAGTAAGCAGCAGGTTGGATATTCGCCGGATATTCAGTTTTGCAATCGGATTAAACCAGCAATCGGCTTAATCAACAAAATTGCACTATATTACGGGTGTAGTATGTTGAGGACAGTATAGGACAGCGTACTGACAAAAAATCACACCGAAATGAGTTGTTGCTATCGATATCTGTGCAAGAACAGCGCTGTAATCTACGGTCCGGCTGCAATCTGTTTTAGGGACCGTCCACAAATTACACCCCACGGACTGGTGACATAGACGTTACCATGGAATTGTTTCAGGAAAGAAATCACCAATAATCAATAAAAACACATATTCTCATTCTGTTTGCTGTAGTACTTGCCAGTGGGGGGCTTTTATTTACTACAGGTCATTATTTGTTGACATTTTGCATTATAGCGAATGAGGATGCAATTAATAGTTTCCAATATTCACCAAAAATCAATAGAAATACATTTTCTCATTCTGATTGCTGTAGTACTTGCCAATGGTGGGCTTTTACTTACTACGGGTCAGTATTTGTTCATATTTTACATAATAGTGAAACAGGATGCAATTAATAGTTTTAAATATTCACCAAAAATCAATAAAACTACATTTTTTCATTCTGATTGCTGTAGTACTTGCCGATGGTTGGCTTTAACCTACTACGGGTCATTATTTGTTGAAATTTTGCATCATAGCGAATGAGGATGCAATTAATAGTTTCAAATATTCACAAAAAATCTATAAAACTACATTTTTTCATTCTGATTGCTGTAGTACTTGCCAATGGTTGGCTTTTACTTACTACGGGTCATTATTTGTTGACATTTTGCATTATAGCGAATGAGGATGCAATTAATAGTTTTAAATATTCACCAAAAATCAATAAAACTACATTTTTTCATTCTGATTGCTGTGGTACTTGCCAATGGTTGGCTTTTACTTACTACGGGTCATTATTTGTTGACATTTTGCATTATAGCGAATGAGGATGCAATTAATAGTTTCAAATATTCACCAAAAATCAATGTAAATACATTTTCGCATTCTGATTGCTGTAGTACTTGCCAATGGTGGGCTTTTACTTACTACGGGTCATTATTTGTTGAAATTTTGCATTATAGCGAATAAGGATGCAATTAATAGTTTCAAATATTCACCAAAAATCAATAAAACTACATTTTTTCATTCTGATTGCTGTAGTACTTGCCAATGGTGGGCTTTTACTTACTACGGGTCAGTATTTGTTCATATTTTACATAATAGTGAAACAGGATGCAATTAATAGTTTTAAATTTTCACCAAAAATCAATAAAAATACATTTCTTCATTCTGATTGCTGTAGTACTTGCCAATGGTTGGCTTTTACTTACTACGGGTCATTATTTGTTGAAATTTTGCATTATAGCGAATGAGGATGCAATTAATAGTTTCCAATATTCACCAAAAATCAATAGAAATACATTTTCTCATTCTGATTGCTGTAGTACTTGCAAATGGTGGGCTTTTACTTACTACGGGTCATTATTTGTTGAAATTTTGCATTATAGCGAATGAGGATGTAATTAATAGTTTCAAATATTCACCAAAAATCAATGGAAATACATTTTCGCATTCTGATTGCTGTAGTAATTGCAAATGGTGGGCTTTTACTTACTACGGGTCATTATTTGTTGAAATTGTGCATTATAGCGAATGAGGATGCAATTAATAGTTTCAAATATTCACAAAAAATATATAAAACTAAATTTTTTTCATTCTGATTGCTGTAGTACTTGCCAATGGTTGGCTTTTACTTACTACGGGTCATTATTTGTTGACATTTTGCATTATAGCGAATGAGGATGCAATTAATAGTTTTAAATATTCACCAAAAATCAATAAAACTACATTTTTTCATTCTGATTGCTGTGGTACTTGCCAATGGTTGGCTTTTACTTACTACGGGTCATTATTTGTTGACATTTTGCATTATAGCGAATGAGGATGCAATTAATAGTTTCAAATATTCACCAAAAATCAATGTAAATACATTTTCGCATTCTGATTGCTGTAGTACTTGCCAATGGTTGGCTTTTACTTACTACGGGTCATTATTTGTTGAAATTTTGCATTATAGCGAATAAGGATGCAATTAATAGTTTCAAATATTCACCAAAAATCAATAAAACTACATTTTTTCATTCTGATTGCTGTAGTACTTGCCAATGGTGGGCTTTTACTTACTACGGGTCAGTATTTGTTCATATTTTACATAATAGTGAAACAGGATGCAATTAATAGTTTTAAATTTTCACCAAAAATCAATAAAACTACATTTCTTCATTCTGATTGCTGTAGTACTTGCCAATGGTTGGCTTTTACTTACTACGGGTCATTATTTGTTGAAATTTTGCATTATAGCGAATGAGGATGCAATTAATAGTTTCCAATATTCACCAAAAATCAATAGAAATACATTTTCTCATTCTGATTGCTGTAGTACTTAAAAATGGTGGGCTTTTACTTACTACGGGTCATTATTTGTTGAAATTTTGCATTATAGCGAATGAGGATGTGATTAATAGTTTCAAATATTCACCAAAAATCAATGGAAATACATTTTCGCATTCTGATTGCTGTAGTAGTTGCAAATGGTGGGCTTTTACTTACTACGGGTCATTATTTGTTGAAATTGTGCATTATAGCGAATGAGGATGTAATTAATACTTTCAAATATTCACCAAAAATCAATAAAACTAATTTTTTTCAATCTGATTGCCGTAGTACTTGCCAATGGTTGGCTTTTACTTACTACGGGTCATTATTTGTTGAAATTTTGCATTATAGTGAATGAGGATGTAATTAATAGTTTCAAATATTCACCAAAAATCAATGGAAATACATTTTCGCATTCTGATTGCTGTAGTAGTTGCAAATGGTGGGCTTTTACTTACTACGGGTCATTATTTGTTGAAATTGTGCATTATAGCGAATGAGGATGTAATTAATACTTTCAAATATTCACCAAAAATCAATAAAACTAATTTTTTTCAATCTGATTGCCGTAGTACTTGCCAATGGTTGGCTTTTACTTACTACGGGTCATTATTTGTTGAAATTTTGCATTATAGCGAATGAGGATGTAATTAATAGTTTCAAATATTCACCAAAAATCAATGGAAATACATTTTCGCATTCTGATTGCTGTAGTAGTTGCAAATGGTGGGCTTTTACTTACTACGGGTCATTATTTGTTGAAATTGTGCATTATAGCGAATGAGGATGTAATTAATAGTTTCAAATATTCACCAAAAATCAATAAAACTACATTTTTTCAATCTGATTGCTGTAGTACTTGCCAATGGTTGGCTTTTACTTACTACGGGTCATTATTTGTTGAAATTTTGCATTATAGCGAATGAGGATGTAATTAATAGTTTCAAATATTCACCAAAAATCAATGGAAATACATTTTCGCATTCTGATTGCTGTAGTAGTTGCAAATGGTGGGCTTTTACTTACTACGGGTCATTATTTGTTGACATTTTGCATTATAGCGAATGAGGATGTAATTAATCGTTTCAAATATTCACCAAAAATCAATGGAATTACGTTTTCGCATTCTGATTGCTGTAGTACTTGCAAATGGTGGGCTTTTACTTGCTACGGGTCATTATTTGTTGAAATTTTGCATTATAGCGAATGAAGATGTAATTAATAGTTTCACATATTCACCAAAAATCAATAAAACTAAATTTTTTCATTATGATTGCTGTAGTACTTGCCAATGGTGGGCTTTTACCTACTACGGGTCATTATTTGTTGACATTTTGCATTATAGCGAACGAAGATGTAATTAATAGTTTCACATATTCACCAAAAATCAATAAAACTACATTTTTTCATTATGATTGCTGTAGTACTTGCCAATGGTGGGCTTTTACCTACTACGGGTCATTATTTGTTGACATTTTGCATTATAGCGAATGAGGATGTAATTAATACTTTCAAATATTCACCAAAAATCAATAAAACTAATTTTTTTCAATCTGATTGCCGTAGTACTTGCCAATGGTTGGCTTTTACTTACTACGGGTCATTATTTGTTGAAATTTTGCATTATAGCGAATGAGGATGTAATTAATAGTTTCAAATATTCACCAAAAATCAATGGAAATACATTTTCGCATTCTGATTGCTGTAGTAGTTGCAAATGGTGGGCTTTTACTTACTACGGGTCATTATTTGTTGAAATTGTGCATTATAGCGAATGAGGATGTAATTAATAGTTTCAAATATTCACCAAAAATCAATAAAACTACATTTTTTCAATCTGATTGCTGTAGTACTTGCCAATGGTTGGCTTTTACTTACTACGGGTCATTATTTGTTGAAATTTTGCATTATAGCGAATGAGGATGTAATTAATAGTTTCAAATATTCACCAAAAATCAATGGAAATACATTTTCGCATTCTGATTGCTGTAGTAGTTGCAAATGGTGGGCTTTTACTTACTACGGGTCATTATTTGTTGACATTTTGCATTATAGCGAATGAGGATGAAATTAATAGTTTTGAATATTCACCAAGTTTAATGATTCAAAACAATTAGTCAAGGGAATTTCAATAGAAAGATTAAAATACATCTGTCTTTGGAACGCATCATGATAGAGACATCCCGTTTTTTTGCGTTTCAAACCTCTAAAGAAAACTAGGGATAGGTTCAATCATAACCTTTGAAACCTACACCACAAACCTGCATTTTGGAGCCCTATCAAGACTTCACCTTGAACAGCAACTCCAATTTGAGGGGAAAGAAGGTCATAGCTAAGGTAAGAACTTATATTGGATACTGTCATATCAGTGCCTTTGTATATCTTTCAATGTGACTATTGTGTTTGTGTTTTTGAATTTTTGAACTCACTTGAGTCCAAGCTTGGTCAGGGATAACACAGATATTCATAAGTTGAATTTAATACCTTTTTAGGCAAGCTTATTGCATTCACTTGAGTGAAAAAAATATTAATTTTATCTCATAATTATGCAATACTTATCTTATAATTACGAGAAAAGCATTGCATAATTACGTGATAGTATGTCATTATCATGAGATAGTACCTCATAATTACGAGAAAGTCACTCATAAATATCACTGCAAGATAATTACGAGATAATAGAAATGACAAAATAGTATCTCGTTATTGTGAAATAATTACAAGATAATATTAATTATGACATGTTACCTCATTAGTATTTACGAGATAATAGTAATTATGAGATATTGTCTCATACTTATGAGATTATTATTAAATATTTTTTATACTCATGTGAATGCAATGAGCTTCCGTACCTTTTAATACCTTCACACCCCCCTCCCCGCCCATCAGGACCACTTGTTTAGAGGGCCCAGAATTTGGTGTTACGGCCCTGCCCACGCATTGGTTAATTGACGACGGTTTTGGCGCGCCAACCCCAGGGCACATCGTTGGTTGTTGGTCCTCTTGTGGTTTTTAGTCGTCGCTATGATTCATTACTCCAGCAAAATTCCGAGCAAAGAACATTACCTCCTGACTGCTAATCAATCAACCCAATTATAGCAAGTACGTTTTCAACCAAGTTTGTTGTAGCCTATGGTGATTTTCAAACAGTGACGGACTGGGATTAAAAACGGCCCTGGCATTTTCACCCAACAGCGTGTGCCGTGTGGGCCCACACGACATGCACGGAAATAACACACACTTTTGTAGCCCCATTGGTGATGAACCCTCTAACTTTAATATGCATGAAGACTGACTGTCCTCACTGTTTTTCCACTGTTCTCCTGTCTTACTCCCTGCACTTCGCAGCTTAAAAAACAAATCGGTCAGTTTCGCGCATTTTTCACAGTCAGCAAACAGTAATTTCCTGGATTTCGCTCTCTTTTCTCCGATCCTCCCTTCTGTCGCTTAATTCCTCGATTCATAGTTCCTACTCATATTAACCTCAGCAGACTGGTGGTATCTTCCAACTTTCAACAACCCCCTACACGCAGACGCGGTCTGATTCGGTTTTGAAATTCCTAGAAGTCATTGCTTCATATAACTTTTGTAAACCAATAATACAATTAAAAATACAGGCAGATTTGTTGTATTTCAATTTCAAACCATGCACTTTTTAAACATCTGATTGAATAAGGCTACAAAATAATGTAGACCGATGTAAATATTAAGGGCAACCATGACTGTAGTATATAGACACTCATATCTGGTATAAATACTGATTCGTTTCCTATTATATAGCATGGATAGGGATTTAGTGACAAGGGCTAATTTGAAGCTTTGATAGTGGGCCAAGATAATGTGGGGCCGCGTTGCGACGAAGCGGACGCGCGAACACGACAAGCATGCCGCCCCCTGATTGGCCGGCCCGGCCCAAACGGCCAACGAGAGGCCGCGGCCCCTCTGGCATCTGCCCGAATGCCAGACCGTCCAGTCCGTCACTGGTGTCAAATGAGTGTTCTTAGGAAATTTGAATTTGAAATAATTGATCATTGTTTTGCTTTAGGTAAAGGCATCATGCAAATGAATAATCTTTAATAATACAGTATTCTTTCAATTTAGAAAATGACAAAACAAAAAAAGAGAAAGATAGCATCCCAAAGAGACTTATGGGAGGTAGCAGGCGGCTTGGAGTCCGTGGTGAGTGAATTTTCCCTGGTTAACCTGCACGGGGCCACCTACAGTTCAGATGTTTGGTCAGAGTTATGCCTATCACTCTTTGGAAAGGAAAATAAATCCCCAAAACACTGGTTGTGGGTGATATGGAACAACAATAGGAGGGGACTCAGAGATAGAGTCCGTGATCATACCAATATGAAAGGCCTAGATTCAACTGCCAAAGATCCAAAGACAGAAAACAAAGAGGTAGCGTTCCATGGGTCGCATGGGTTTGAGGCAGTGATTCAAACATCCAGGGCAATATCGGAATTGGACAATCTGGATGAGGCAATAGATCTGCCTGATCCCAACCACAATATTTCCTCTCCGTCTGCCTCCCCATCCTCCAATCCAACGTCCCGATTTGACCATCCTGGGAGAGAAAGTGAAATCCAGTTTGTGGCCGAGATTTTTTCTGGTCATTCAGATACAGAAATGCACGTACACCTAGAAGACAGGATTGAAGGCAGTAATCATAGTTCAGAAGATTCTTCTGAGTCTGTGGTTACAACATCCAAGGCAATGACTGACTTCAACAATCTGGAAGAGGAGCCCAAGTACAATGCTGCCTCTCCATCGTCTTCTGAAAGACAGAGGAAAATCCGAAGGGTCGGCACTGTCCCGAGAAGATTTCGAATCTGTTTGGATAACAAATCCTGGAAAAAAATTTGACAACAGAAAGGGTATCACAAATTGAAACAGTCGTGGACACATGTTTTGTATGAGAAATTAAACCAATAAAATCATTGCTGTGTACCTGCTTTTAAATACCAACACATCAGACCGGCAAATAGCAGAAAAAGAAATTGTCCATACTTTCATGCAAAAGCGGTGTGCACATTTCCTTCCTGCAAAGCAGTTTATACTTTCACAATGGCTAAAAAACCCTCAATAAAAGAAAATAAAGTGTTTTTGACAGTGTGCCGCCATGGAAATGTGTGTCACCTGAAACAACACACCAGGAAAAGACAGGCGTCAAACGTTAGGAGAGGGAAAATTGCTAAAAAAATCAAAGGTGGGCTCAGTAACGCCTACTACAAACTCCTTAGCCAAACCCCTCACGAGGATATAAGGGCTGTGAACATGACTAGATGTCTTAAAGGGACACTATGTAATATTTTGAGTAATTTATTACCTCAAATCAACATATTCATTCATAAATAAGTTCTCATTGGTGTAAAATGATCTCTGCCAAATATCTCACTTATCCTCCTGAGCGAAGAATAATTAATATTAATATCAATATGGTTACATAGGACGGGTAAGCTTCATGGAGGCTTCCATTTTCTTCCGGTCTATGAGCTGCCGAGAGGGTCAAAAAGCACTACGTCCTACAGGAATTGCAAACGTGTTTTCACTCTGAGCCAGCGTGACGGTGGAACGGAGCTTAGTTTAGCGAGACGAGTTTTACCAGGAAATTTGAACATGCACCGCATTTTTTTGAAAGACCATAGTTATGCCACGCCACAGGAGAAGGAATCATCGTCACCAAAAAAACGAAAAAGAGCGTTAAAAATGCAACGAGGATAAACATCGGAGTCGCTTTTCCAAGGTGGAAAGAGCTGATGAAGGAGAAAGATTTTGAAAGGGATGCCGATGTTGCCTGCTTTCTTCTCGACAGGTAAGTCGATGTCACTGTCTAAATTACAAGCTTTTGTCATTGGTTGGTTGTGTAATTCATTACATAGGCGGCACAACAGTGGAACACTTATACAGTGTTTGGGAGTAACCGAATACATGTAGGGCCTACCGGCGTTACGTATTAATTGTTTGTTTGTTCCGATTTTAATTGGACCCGGGAATACGGGGCCTGCCCGTAATTCCGACGCCTCATTGTTCCGACGTCTCAATGTTCCGAAATATTTCCCATTAGATCGACATGCCACTATTCCGACGGTTCAATGTTCCGAAAACGAAACCCATTGGTCCGAAGGTCCGTTAGTCCAACTTTTCAAAAAGGAGGCGCATTAGGCCGACGGTTCAATATGCCGAATAGGAAAAAGAGTTTTATACCTCGCTCGCTCCCTCTCACACTCTGTGTGTGTGTGTGTGTGTGTGTGTGTGTGTGTGTGTGTGTGTGTGTGTGTGTGTGTGTGTGTGTGTGTGTGTGTGTGTGTGTGTGTGTGTGTGTGTGTGTGTGTGTGTGTTGAGAATTAGACCTCCGCTCTCGTCCATGGTGCTGCAACACCGTGTCGAAATGAAGTGAAGCGTTGTCTTTTTGCCCTCAAATTCATCGTGAACTTGATATGGAGGCCTAGGTTGTATTTGAGACAGAGAGAGAGTGAAAGTGAGAGTGAGAGAGAGAGGGAGAGGGAGCGAGCGAGGTATACAACTATTTTCCTATTCGGCATATTGAACCGTCGGCCTAATGCGCCTCCTTTTCGAAAAGTCGGACGAACGGACCTTCGGACCAATGGGTTTCGTTTTCGGAACATTGAACCGTCGGAATAGTGGCATGTCGATCTAATGGGAAATATTTCGGAACATTGAGACGTCGGAACAATGAGGCGTCGGAATTACGGCATGGCACCACTTCCGACGGCCGTTTGTCCGACTTTTCAAAAAGGAGGCGCATTAGGCCGACGGTTCAATATGCCGAATAGGCCTACATATAAAGAGTATTATACCTCCCTCTCTCTCTTTTGTCACTTTGCTCTCAGAGAGAGAAAGAGATAGGCTACACAACTCTTTATATGTAGGCCTATTCGGCATATTAAACCGTCGGCCTAATGCGCCTCTTGTTTGACTTATCGGACAAACGGCCCTTCGGAACAATGGGTTACGTTTCGTAACATTGTTAAAATAATGACTATCGTGAATGATGACTGAAATAATTCACTATCTTACACTAATGATTCAATGCCGTTTGAAGTTTTTTAAAAATAACGAACCTCATCATCACTCGATTGACTCGATGCCGTAGTAGGTGTCATGTCACAGCTTCTTGGCACATACTGCCCACCGTAGTTTTTGGACATGCGAGCACTATTAGTTTGAATGCAATATACAATTGTACCACTAGATGGGAGTAATTTTTACACAGTGTCCCTTTAATAGAGGCATCTTAAATGCAATTTCTTGCGAAATCAGGAAAAGTCTGACCTTACATGATAATGTTGTGATGGAGGTGCTTCTCACTCAGAACATTATGAGAGAATGTGACACAGACTTTGTTAATTTCCCTGGATACATCCAGAACTTTCAAGCCGACCCATTTGCCACTCATATGTACAGTGAGACAGGGTTAGGGATTTTGGTTGCACATATGAGGAGGAAGGAACCAGTAAAACTGTACCTGGACGCCACAGGGAGTGTGGTATCCAAGATCCCAGACCAGAAGAAGTTGTTTTATACTATGCACTTGTTTTACCTGGACATGGTCGTTGTGCACCCCCCTTGCCTGTGGCAGAGATGCTAACGAATGACCACACTGTACCCTCGATTACCTACTGGCTCTTGCAGTTTCTCCACACTGTTCGTAAATTCACTGTCCTGACAGTTCGCCAAGTGGAGACAGACTTCAGCTGGGCGCTGATGCAGGCTGTTCTCCTATCCTTTAACAAGGAAAATATTTGTACCTATTTGAGGAGATGCTTCGCCATCAGCCAGGGCAAACGGCAGATGAAGGCCATCCAGAAGTATACTGTGCTCCACCTTTGCTCGGCGCATGTGCTCAAGGCCATTAGTGGAATCATTGCTAAGCACGTGACTGATAGAGGTCACAGAGAATTTTTGACTTTTGTGTTTGCCAGGCTGCAGAACACACAAAGTCTGAATGAGGCCATCCAGGTGTTCAGGGCCCTGTGCATCATTTTGTTTGCAAAAAGGAATTTACCTGTTGTAATAAACAGTGTGGAGGAGCTGAAAGAGATGATACAGTCAGTTAACTTTGATGTATTGTCTGAGGACCAGGTCGATGCAAAGACCTTCATGACCTTTGAAGACCTTGAAGCTGTCGATTCCAGGACGATTGTCGGCACGTCTCCGTTTTCGTCTGTCTTCCGACGCATCTCTGATGATGCTGCCGAAGCAGTGGATTCAGAGCCAAATGAAGAGGAGGACAATCTCTACTACTGCCCTGCCATAGTCCAAACACTCCTCGACAAATACATGTCCATATATCCACTCTGGAGTGGGCTGATGTTGGGGGATCTGTCACGCCATGCTCCACGCCCAAACAATCCAGGGACGAAGGAGAAGGAGACGAGGGACACAAATTGCCACGTGGAGGCATGGTTCGGGATTGTGAAGAACCACATCCTCTTAAAAAAGAAACGAATGCGTCCTGGAGCGTTCAAAATAAACGACATCAGCCTTTCAGAAGAGGCATGGGCCAAAAAAAATCACATGGAAGCAAGTACCAGCTCTAAATCCAGGTCAAAATATTATGCTGCCCCTACCTCAATGCCTACACCAAGAAAAACAAAAAAAAGAGGTTGCAGAATAGGTCCAGTTCCAGGAGGTCCAGTTCCAGGACCTGGTGAAAACTCGGACAAGGAACTCTCTGGCAATGCTGAGGACCCATCAGAAGAGGCCAGTGAAGATGGTGATGGCAGTCATGAAGCCACATCAAGCACAAAAACACAAGAGTCAGAGGTATGTTTTTAAAATATATGTATCTTTTTAAATCATCTTAATTTATATTTATTTTGATGTATTTCTCCACACTGTGTGTGTAATTTCCACTCATGAAGTCATTTGCTTCGTTGATTTTATGGGAGTAATTTGTGATTAGTGCTTGCAAAATAGTTTGATTGTATTTGATGAATAAGTGGTTTGTTGACATTGCCCTATTACCTGACCTAGACACAGACTCTTTGGAAAAGGAAGGGGACTGAGGTTGTCATTGCAACTGTTAGGACAAACAATGGTAACTCAATAATTTGCCTGAGGCATAATGACCTCATCTCACTAAGGCCACACAATCTGCTTAATGGTGAGGTAGGTGAACATGCTTTTTTCACACACATTAATATGCAAAAAAAATATTCCTACTGTCCATAAAAGGGAATTTATTTCTCAAATGCATTTCTAGGCAATGGAGTTTTTCATTCAAGCCACTCTTTCAAGGATGGGGGGTGTGCGCCGACTGTATGTGTTACATCACTTCGTCATTGGTGTAATTTTGTTCGGAGAAACCTCACAAATCTCAAGGCAAAGTTTAAAGACCGTAAGTACAGAATGACTATGAATATGTGAACTCAGAACAATGATAACATTGTTCTGAAGAATTTCAAAATTTGAAACTAATTTGTTATCAAATAATGTCATAGGTGGACTTTGATCAGTACGATGGTGTGATTGGATTTGTTAATGTAAACAACAACCACTGGAAGTTTGTGGTGAGTAAAATAAGTTGACAAACCAAAGTTAAATGTAATAGGCGGGTCATTCTTTCATCATGTATGTATTGTGAATGATTTTTTATGTGTATCCCTTGGCAGTATCTTCATGCTCCAACAAGCCAAATATTCATCCTTGATCCTGCTGACCCTGAGATTGATCTGGAAGAGACCAGGAAAGCAGCAAAACGCTTCCGGTAAAATATTTGTATTTACATCTTCCTCTCTCCGTTGACTGTACCCATAGTATTATTTTCAGATAATTATGGCACCCATTTTATCAGTCACTATGGCCCACACAATGGTCACACTTCTGTTTTTTAACAGCAAATACTTTAGGACAAGGTTTAATCTAAACGGACAAAAGGATTGGTTGACCTTGGCATGGAAACCTGCCACAATTTCCCACACAACACAGAGAGATGGAACTAGCTGTGGAGTCTTTGTCATGGAGGTGAAGTAAACCATCTCAAACCACCACCTTTTGTTCTATCCCCATGAACCTTCATGTGTCAGATTCTTCCATTTCAATAATCATGACTGTCTTTAAAGGCTGTTAATATATTCACAAATATTGTTATTTTCTGTTAAGATGGCAAGACAAATAATCCAAAGCTTTCCAGCAATTCCAGAGGAACTCAACATTGATTCTCAATGCAAAAACATTGCACGTTTAAGAGAAGATATGGCAGAGGAGATGCTTATTGCCGCAGGTAATGTAAAGAAGTTGTTACTATACAATGTCTAATTGATGATACATTTAAAATGTATCAATGTGTAAATTACACACGCTATCTGTTCACCTAGGTTAGTTTCTGCTCTTTTATAATGTGAAAATATTTTCAGAGTCCAAAATGGATTTCTGCTGTCAATGCGGATTGAAAGTTCCTTCGGCCTTCGTAATCCAAACAAAAGACATTCTTTGGGTAAGTATCACAAGTTCAGTGATAAAATATCAATTGCATGAAAAAACCGTGGAGTTAATGTGACTGGGTTTGTGGTTTCTACAGATCGAATGCGGAAAATGCAACAGATGGTTCCATGCATCTTGCCTTGGAATGACAGCTGCCAGTGTTCCAGAGAAAGACACTGCATGGTATTGTGAAATTTGCCTCTAAGATAATAGGGGTATACATATTGGAATAGTCATGAATGTTTGAAGATTCAATCAAAAAATGTCTAAGTCTATTGGTCATATGCTATTCATGACAGTTCTTGTTCTATATTGTTCATGTTTATCCTACAAAGTTGGATCATTTTGGGGCCATACTACCCTCTAGGGTTTGAAAAAACGTAAGAAAGCGAATAAGAAAATTAAGCTCAACAAAATTAAAGGGGAAAAAATACAAAGTAAGGGGACATTATTTAACCACGGACATGGGGTTACCACAACAGGGGAATGTCTATTTTGACAACGAATTTTTGAGAAATTATACCATAATGTTATAAGAAATACGGTCAATGGCAGCTATATCAAAGCATAAGAAAATGTATTTTTATTCATCACTGGGCTTTGTTTTTGTTTAAGAGATAGCCTACAGCCATATTTACAAATCTGTTATTAAAAAATGTCTTGTTAACAATGCCTTTTGTGTGTTTTTCATAATTACTCCCATCCTATTTCACAAAAAAGGTCACCCATAATAAATGTGAAAATTTCCTTTTGGTGAATATTTGAAACTATCAATTGCATCCTCATTCGCTATAATGCAAAATTTCAAGAAATAATGACCCGTAATAAGTAAAAGACAACCATTGGCAAGTACTACAGCAATCAGAATGAAAAAATATAGTTTTATTGATTTTTGGTGAACATTTGAAACTATTAATTGCATCCTGTTTCACTATTATGTAAAATATGCACAAATACTGACCCGTAGTAAGTTAAAGCCCGCCATTGGCAAGTACTACAGCAATCAGAATGCGAAAAATGTATTTCCATTGATTTTTGGTGAATATTTGAAACTATTAATTGCATCCTCATTCGCTATAATGCAAAATTTCAACAAATAATGACCCGTAGTAAGTAAAAGCCAACCATTGGCAAGTACTACAGCAATCAGATTGAAAAAATGTAGTTTTATTGATTTTTGGTGAATATTTGAAACAATTAATTGCATCCTCATTCGCTATAATGCAAAATTTCAACAAACAATGACCCGTAGTAAGTAAAAGCCCACCATCGGCAAGTACTACAGCAATCAGAATGCGAAAAATGTATTTCCATTGATTTTTGGTGAATATTTGAAACTATTAATTGCATCCTCATTCGCTATAATGCAAAATTTCAACAAATAATGACCCGTAGTAGGTAAAAGCCAACCATCGGCAAGTACTACAGCAATCAGAATGCGAAAATGTATTTCCATTGATTTTTGGTGAATATTTGAAACTATTAATTGCATCCTGTTTCACTATTATGTAAAATATGAACAAATACTGACCCATAGTAAGTAAAAGCCAACCATTGGCAAGTACTACAGCAATCAGATTGAAAAAATGTAGTTTTATTGATTTTTGGTGAATATTTGAAACAATTAATTGCATCCTCTTTCGCTATAATGCGAAATTTCAACAAATAATGACCCGTAGTAGGTTAAAGCCAACCATCGGCAAGTACTACAGCAATCAGAATGCGAAAATGTATTTCCATTGATTTTTGGTGAATATTTGAAACTATTAATTGCATCCTGTTTCACTATTATGTAAAATATGAAAAAATACTGACCCGTAGTAAGTAAAAGCCCACCATTGGCAAGTACTACAGAAATCAGAATGAAAAAATGTAGTTTTATTGATTTTTGGTGAATATTTGAAACCATTAATTGCATCCTGTTTCACTATTATGTAAAATATGAACAAATACTGACCCGTAGTAAGTAAAAGCCCACCATTGGCAAATACTACAGCAATCAGAATGCGAAAATGTATTTCCATAGATTTTTGGTGAATATTTGAAACTATTAATTGTATCCTCATTCGCTATAATGCAAAATCTCAACAAATAATGACCCGTAGTAAGTAAAAGCCCACCATCGGCAAGTACTACAGCAATCAGAATGCGAAAATGTATTTCCATTGATTTTTGGTGAATATTTGGAACTATTAATTGCATCCTCATTCGCTATAATGCAAAATTTCAACAAATAATGACCCGTAGTAAGTAAAAGCCAACCATTGGCAAGTACTACAGCAATCAGATTGAAAATTTTTTGTTTTATTGATTTTTGGTGAATATTTGAAACTATTAATTACATCCTCATTCGCTATAATGCAAAATTTCAACAAATAATGACCCGTAGTAAGTAAAAGCCCACCATTGGCAAGTACTACAGCAATCAGAATGCGAAAATGTATTTCCATAGATTTTTGGTGAATATTTAAACTATTAATTACATCCTCATTCGCTATAATGCAAAATTTCAACAAATAATGACCCGTAGTAAGTAAAAGCCCACCATCGGCAAGTACTACAGCAATCAGAATGCGAAAATGTATTTCCATTGATTTTTGGTGAATATTTGAAACAATTAATTGCATCCTCATTCGCTATAATGCGAAATTTCAACAAATAATGACCCGTAGTAAGTAAAAGCCCACCATGGGCAAGTACTACAGCAATCAGAATGAAAAAATATAGTTTTATTGATTTTTGGTGAATATTTGAAACTATTAATTGCATCCTGTTTCACTATTATGTAAAATATGAACAAATACTGACCCGTAGTAAGTAAAAGCCCACCATTGGCAAGTACTACAGCAATCAGAATGCGAAAAATGTATTTCCATTGATTTTTGGTGAATATTTGAAACGATTAATTGCATCCTCTTTCGCTATAATGCAAAATTTCAACAAATAATGACCCGTAGTAGGTTAAAGCCAACCATCGGCAAGTACTACAGCAATCAGAATGCGAAAATGTATTTCCATTGATTTTTGGTGAATATTTGAAACTATTAATTGCATCCTGTTTCACTATTATGTAAAATATGAAAAAATACTGACCCGTAGTAAGTAAAAGCCCACCATTGGCAAGTACTACAGAAATCAGAATGAAAAAATGTAGTTTTATTGATTTTTGGTGAATATTTGAAACCATTAATTGCATCCTGTTTCACTATTATGTAAAATATGAACAAATACTGACCCGTAGTAAGTAAAAGCCCACCATTGGCAAGTACTACAGCAATCAGAATGCGAAAATGTATTTCCATAGATTTTTGGTGAATATTTGAAACTATTAATTGTATCCTCATTCGCTATAATGCAAAATCTCAACAAATAATGACCCGTAGTAAGTAAAAGCCCACCATCGGCAAGTACTACAGCAATCAGAATGCGAAAATGTATTTCCATTGATTTTTGGTGAATATTTGGAACTATTAATTGCATCCTCATTCGCTATAATGCAAAATTTCAACAAATAATGACCCGTAGTAAGTAAAAGCCAACCATTGGCAAGTACTACAGCAATCAGATTGAAAAATTTTTGTTTTATTGATTTTTGGTGAATATTTGAAACTATTAATTACATCCTCATTCGCAATAATGACCCGTAGTAAGTAAAAGCCCACCATTGGCAAGTACTACAGCAATCAGAATGCGAAAATGTATTTCCATTGATTTTTGGTGAATATTTAAACTATTAATTACATCCTCATTCGCTATAATGCAAAATTTCAACAAATAATGACCCGTAGTAAGTAAAAGCCCACCATCGGCAAGTACTACAGCAATCAGAATGCGAAAATGTATTTCCATTGATTTTTGGTGAATATTTGAAACTATTAATTGCATCCTCATTCGCTATAATGCAAAATTTCAACAAATTATGACCCGTAGTAAGTAAAAACCAACCATTGGCAAGTACTACAGCAATCAGAATGAAAAAATATAGTTTTACTGATTTTTGGTGAATATTTGAAACTATTAATTGCATCCTGTGTCACTATTATGTAAAATATGAACAAACTATGACCCGTAGTAAGTAAAAGCCCACCATTGGCAAGTACTACAGCAGTCAGAATGAAAAAATATAGTTTTATTGATTTTTGGTGAATATTTGAAACTATTAATTGCATCCTGTTTCACTATTATGTAAAATATGAACAAATACTGACCCGTAGTAAGTAAAAGCCCACCATTGGCAAATACTACAGCAATCAGAATGCGAAAATGTATTTCCATAGATTTTTGGTGAATATTTGAAACTATTAATTGTATCCTCATTCGCTATAATGCAAAATCTCAACAAATAATGACCCGTAGTAAGTAAAAGCCCACCATCGGCAAGTACTACAGCAATCAGAATGCGAAAATGTATTTCCATTGATTTTTGGTGAATATTTGGAACTATTAATTGCATCCTCATTCGCTATAATGCAAAATTTCAACAAATAATGACCCGTAGTAAGTAAAAGCCAACCATTGGCAAGTACTACAGCAATCAGATTGAAAATTTTTTGTTTTATTGATTTTTGGTGAATATTTGAAACTATTAATTACATCCTCATTCGCTATAATGCAAAATTTCAACAAATAATGACCCGTAGTAAGTAAAAGCCCACCATTGGCAAGTACTACAGCAATCAGAATGCGAAAATGTATTTCCATAGATTTTTGGTGAATATTTAAACTATTAATTACATCCTCATTCGCTATAATGCAAAATTTCAACAAATAATGACCCGTAGTAAGTAAAAGCCCACCATCGGCAAGTACTACAGCAATCAGAATGCGAAAATGTATTTCCATTGATTTTTGGTGAATATTTGAAACTATTAATTGCATCCTCATTCGCTATAATGCAAAATTTCAACAAATAATGACCCGTAGTAAGTAAAAGCCCACCATGGGCAAGTACTACAGCAATCAGAATGAAAAAATATAGTTTTATTGATTTTTGGTGAATATTTGAAACTATTAATTGCATCCTGTTTCACTATTATGTAAAATATGAACAAATACTGACCCGTAGTAAGTAAAAGCCCACCATTGGCAAGTACTACAGCAATCAGAATGCGAAAAATGTATTTCCATTGATTTTTGGTGAATATTTGAAACAATTAATTGCATCCTCTTTCGCTATAATGCAAAATTTCAACAAATAATGACCCGTAGTAGGTTAAAGCCAACCATCGGCAAGTACTACAGCAATCAGAATGCGAAAATGTATTTCCATTGATTTTTGGTGAATATTTGAAACTATTAATTGCATCCTGTTTCACTATTATGTAAAATATGAAAAAATACTGACCCGTAGTAAGTAAAAGCCCACCATTGGCAAGTACTACAGAAATCAGAATGAAAAAATGTAGTTTTATTGATTTTTGGTGAATATTTGAAACCATTAATTGCATCCTGTTTCACTATTATGTAAAATATGAACAAATACTGACCCGTAGTAAGTAAAAGCCCACCATTGGCAAGTACTACAGCAATCAGAATGCGAAAATGTATTTCCATAGATTTTTGGTGAATATTTGAAACTATTAATTGTATCCTCATTCGCTATAATGCAAAATCTCAACAAATAATGACCCGTAGTAAGTAAAAGCCCACCATCGGCAAGTACTACAGCAATCAGAATGCGAAAATGTATTTCCATTGATTTTTGGTGAATATTTGGAACTATTAATTGCATCCTCATTCGCTATAATGCAAAATTTCAACAAATAATGACCCGTAGTAAGTAAAAGCCAACCATTGGCAAGTACTACAGCAATCAGATTGAAATTTTTTTGTTTTATTGATTTTTGGTGAATATTTGAAACTATTAATTACATCCTCATTCGCTATAATGCAAAATGTCAACAAATAATGACCCGTAGTAAGTAAAAGCCCACCATTGGCAAGTACTACAGCAATCAGAATGCGAAAATGTATTTCCATTGATTTTTGGTGAATATTTAAACTAATAATTACATCCTCATTCGCTATAATGCAAAATTTCAACAAATAATGACCCGTAGTAAGTAAAAGCCCACCATCGGCAAGTACTACAGCAATCAGAATGCGAAAATGTATTTCCATTGATTTTTGGTGAATATTTGAAACTATTAATTGCATCCTCATTCGCTATAATGCAAAATTTCAACAAATTATGACCCGTAGTAAGTAAAAACCAACCATTGGCAAGTACTACAGCAATCAGAATGAAAAAATATAGTTTTACTGATTTTTGGTGAATATTTGAAACTATTAATTGCATCCTGTTTCACTATTATGTAAAATATGAACAAACTATGACCCGTAGTAAGTAAAAGCCCACCATTGGCAAGTACTACAGCAGTCAGAATGAAAAAATATAGTTTTATTGATTTTTGGTGAATATTTGAAACTATTAATTGCATCCTGTTTCACTATTATGTAAAATATGAACAAATACTGACCCGTAGTAAGTAAAAGCCCACCATTGGCAAGTACTACAGCAATCAGAATGCGAAAAATGTATTTCCATTGATTTTTGGTGAATATTTGAAACTATTAATTGCATCCTCATTCGCTATAATGCAAAATTTCAACAAATAATGACCCGTAGTAGGTAAAAGCCAACCATCGGCAAGTACTACAGCAATCAGAATGCGAAAATGTATTTCCATTGATTTTTGGTGAATATTTGAAACTATTAATTACATCCTCATTCGCTATAATGCAAAATTTCAACAAATACTGACCCGTAGTAAGTAAAAGCCAACCATTGGCAAGTAGTACAGCAATCAGATTGAAAAAAATTTAGTTTTATTGATTTTTGGTGAATATTTGAAACTATTAATTACATCCTCATTCGCTATAATGCAAAATTTCAACAAATAATGACCTGTAGTTAGTAAAAACCAACCATTGGCAAGTACTACAGCAATCAGAATGAAAAAAATTAGTTTTATTGATTTTTGGTGAATATTTGAAACTATTAATTGCATCCTGTTTCACTATTATGTAAAATATGAACAAATACTGACCCGTAGTAAGTAAAAGCCCACCATTGGCAAGTACTACAGCAATCAGAATGCGAAAATGTATTTCCATTGATTTTTGGTGAATATTTGGAACTATTAATTGCATCCTCATTCGCTATAATGCAAAATTTCAACAAATAATGACCCGTAGTAAGTAAAAGCCAACCATTGGCAAGTACTACAGCAATCAGATTGAAAAAATTTTGTTTTATTGATTTTTGGTGAATATTTGAAACTATTAATTACATCCTCATTCGCTATAATGCAAAATGTCAACAAATAATGACCCGTAGTAAGTAAAAGCCCACCATTGGCAAGTACTACAGCAATCAGAATGCGAAAATGTATTTCCATTGATTTTTGGTGAATATTTAAACTATTAATTACATCCTCATTCGCTATAATGCAAAATTTCAACAAATAATGACCCGTAGTAAGTAAAAGCCCACCATCGGCAAGTACTACAGCAATCAGAATGCGAAAATGTATTTCCATTGATTTTTGGTGAATATTTGAAACTATTAATTGCATCCTCATTCGCTATAATGCAAAATTTCAACAAATTATGACCCGTAGTAAGTAAAAACCAACCATTGGCAAGTACTACAGCAATCAGAATGAAAAAATATAGTTTTACAGATTTTTGGTGAATATTTGAAACTATTAATTGCATCCTGTTTCACTATTATGTAAAATATGAACAAACTATGACCCGTAGTAAGTAAAAGCCCACCATTGGCAAGTACTACAGCAGTCAGAATGAAAAAATATAGTTTTATTGATTTTTGGTGAATATTTGAAACTATTAATTGCATCCTGTTTCACTATTATGTAAAATATGAACAAATACTGACCCGTAGTAAGTAAAAGCCCACCATTGGCAAGTACTACAGCAATCAGAATGCGAAAAATGTATTTCCATTGATTTTTGGTGAATATTTGAAACTATTAATTGCATCCTCATTCGCTATAATGCAAAATTTCAACAAATAATGACCCGTAGTAGGTAAAAGCCAACCATCGGCAAGTACTACAGCAATCAGAATGCGAAAATGTATTTCCATTGATTTTTGGTGAATATTTGAAACTATTAATTACATCCTCATTCGCTATAATGCAAAATTTCAACAAATACTGACCCGTAGTAAGTAAAAGCCAACCATTGGCAAGTACTACAGCAATCAGATTGAAAAAAATTTAGTTTTATTGATTTTTGGTGAATATTTGAAACTATTAATTACATCCTCATTCGCTATAATGCAAAATTTCAACAAATAATGACCTGTAGTTAGTAAAAACCAACCATTGGCAAGTACTACAGCAATCAGAATGAAAAAATTTAGTTTTATTGATTTTTGGTGAATATTTGAAACTATTAATTACATCCTCATTCGCTATAATGCAAAATTTCAACAAATAATGACCCGTAGTAAGTAAAACCCAACCATTGGCAAGTACTACAGCAATCAGAATGAAAAAATGTAGTTTTATTGATTTTTGGTGAATATTTGAAACTATTAATTGCATCCTCATTCTCTATAATGCAAAATGTCAACAAATAATAACCCGTAGTAAGTAAAAGCCAACCATTGGCAAGTAATACAGCAATCAGAATGAAAAAATGTACTTTTATTGATTTTTGGTGAATATTTTAGCTATTAATTTCATCCTGTTCCACTATTATGCAAAATATATACAAATAATGACCCGTAGTAAAAGCCCACCATTGGCAAGTACTACAGCAATCAGAATGAGAAAATATGTTTCAAGTGATTTGTGGTGATTTCTTTCCTGAAACAATTCCATGGAAACGTTTCTGCCACCAGTCTGTGGGGTGTAATTTGTAGACGGTCCCTAAAACAGACAGCAGCCAGGACGTTGATTTAAGAGCTTTTCTCGCACAGATATCGATAGGAGCAACATGTCACTATGATTTTTGTTGATACGGTGTCCTATGCTGTCCTCAACAAACTACAGCCGTAATGAAATGCAATTGGGTTGATTAAGCTGATTGCGGGGTAAATGAAAACCGAATATCCAGCGAATATCGAACCTGCGGCTGACATTTACCCGCTCCAAAATTCCGAACTACCCCTTTAAGAAAGACCTGTGAGCCGAATTCAACATGTCGCGGTGGGCACAATTAAAAACCAAACGGCCTACCTTGACGCTGTCTTGATTGCGGGGCTTCTTGCAAGTTGCAATTATTCCACATTAATCCACACGGTTTAACATACCCGGACAGTCCTGCTAGCAAGCAATGGATTATGTTAGGTTGTAGCAGCAGGGACGTCGGGGGCACTAGCAGCAACGGTTGAAGCACTGGCCACAGCAAACAAGCGATCTATTTTAAAACATCCAGACGCCTCAGCTTGTAGAGATTTCTGCCTTTTGTCCCGAATCTTCTCCGCTCCCCCTTTCTTCTTTTTGCCAACTCTTTCCATGATTTTTAGCCCATCCACTGAAATTAAAATATAAGCGAAGCAACATCCGCAGCATCCATGGACCGTTAACGTTCGCTGTTAGATGTATAATCCCATCGTGCACCGCAACATATTTTTGAAAAATATTCGAACATAAATTCGCCAAATATAAGAAGAAAATCGTAGTTTAGTTTAAAGAAAGCATTTTAGTTTTATTTTAATTTAGTTTGTTGCAATGATTGTACAGTTTGAAGAAACAGGATTTTACAGTTTGAAGAAATAGAAAATTATACCATATACCAACCGTCACATAGATGTGCATGACAAGGAAGCGCTATATATACTGGATGCACCATTGCAACAATTTGACGTTAGGTTCTTTCTTGGGCTCTTTGAGTTATCCGTATTGTCAGGTAAGTAAGGCGGTCGTATAATCAGTATTGGGGCCGTTATGATTGAAGGAGGGCCGGCCCTCGCACGCCGAAATGTGGACCGGCCCTTCTGGCAAATGCCCGGTATCACAGATTACCAGTCCGAGCCTGCCTGATAATATGATAGGTACTTTACTTTTACATTTTTTTAAAGGTCCCATGACATGCTATTTAATGTATTCTTTAATATAGGTATTAGTGGGCAACTAACACAGTATTCAAAGTTGTTCCCGAAATTCAGCCGTGGTGCAGAGTTACAGCTACTCCGAGCCAGTCCCACATTGAGCTTACCCCAAATGCGCTGTTTTGGTGTCTGTAGCTATAATGCAAATGAGGAAGAGCGAGGCGGGTCAAGGAGGAGGGTGGGGGTGTGGCCCTGAGCAGCTTGCAGCCACGGTACCATGCGCTCTGTTTACAGTGGATGTATCGCAATGGCGAGGCGCACACAGCCTTTAGCCGTGTTATGTAAATATTCTACAACACACGGGAGTCCTGGAGCTCTATATCTAAATATTATCATATAGCCTACATAGATATCTATATCGTATAATATATATTATCACGGCCAAAAGCTGTGTGAGCCGATATTTTGAATCTCAAACGACCGCGTTGGGTTCTCCGACGTTCCTGGTTCTTCAACGTCCACATCGATGTGAAGTAGACTGAACTGCGACAAGGAGGAGAAAGGGATCATTGCCGGGCAGCGCTTAGGCACCTCCGCCTCCGGCGGTGGTCCCTCAGCGGGGCTCAAGCGGGAGACATTCACCGCCAACAATCCCTTTCTCCTCCATGTCGGGGTTCATGTTCTTGAGGGAGTCAAAGCCAAAGTTCCTTACCCCCAATTCATTCTCAACCTTGGCTGAGATAACCCCCAATACGAGTCTCGTTGTAGAAATACCAGAGACGAGAATCCGACATGTTATGCGCCATAACACCAAAAGCAGAACGGTTATCCAAATAACAATGAAGTGTACAACACTTGCGTTACAGTCCTGGAGCTCTATATCTAAATAATATCATATAATACATAGATATCTATATCATATAATACATATTATCACGGCAAAAAGCTGTGTGCGCCTCCAGACGATATTATGAATCACAAACGACTTTGTCAGGTTCTGCGACGTCTCTGGTTCTTCCACTTTCACAACCTGAAGTCGACTGAACCGCACGCTGCCTGCTGCCGGCTGCCCGCTGCCGGGCGATGGTGCCTCGCGGCAACCGGCGGCATGTCGCAGTTCATGTACTTCAGCGAGTCAAAGCCAAAGTTCCTTTCCCCCAATTCCTTCTCAACCATGGCTCAGATAACCCCCACAACAGTCTCGTTGTGGAAATACAAGACACGTCAAAGAACCGACAAGAAACACTTGCGTTACAGTGTGTGTATTCTAGGGCTGCCACTAACGACAATTTTTCTATCGATTAATCTATAGACTATTTTATCGATTAGTCGATTAATCTAAACAATTAATTTTCCTCCCAAAAAAAAAAATAATTCACCATTTCAGCTCAGTTAATTCATTTTATTTTTACATAATGCAGCACAAAACAAAATCTAAACAAAGGCTGACATATTAAAGTGCAAAACTGCAGGTTTAAACTAGGAACTCCCAACATGATAAAAAAAAATAAAAAAAGAGGACTTGTTATAAGTCAGTATTGCAACTCCAAAATAAATTTTCTTGCTATTAAACTCCTTTCTATTATTTCTATTAAACCCCTTATTAAAGTAAAAGTGCAACATGTTTAAAGTAAGTGTAAGTGTCCAGCTCAAAATCCAACTCAAATATTAATCAATATCATGTCAGTCAGACATGTGTATTGTAGTGTAAGAACGTCAACATGTCCACATGTTCTGGGCTCAGGCTAGCTCTTTTCTTGGAAGCTATGTTACCAGCTATGGAGAAAAGACGTTCTGAAGGGGTTGATGTTGCAGGTACACACAAATATGACTTTGCCAGAACAGCCAGAGAGGGAAACCTTGCCTCATTTGTTTTCCACCACTGCAGAGGATCTGAACTTTTAGGCAGAGGCTGTTCCCCAAAATACTTGAGAATCTCTTCTCTCACAGAATGACTGACGACATCTGCCTCGTCCCCACTGTCATTCTGGCTGGATGTTTCCAAAGAGTCCGACCCAAGCAATGTGTCCAGCAAAGACAAAGACCTCTTCTCTGTAACACCTGCTGATGTTTGGCCCTCTATGGTATGCTTTGGTTGCTGACTCTCCATCACCCTCCTCTTTGCTTCTAGTGCAAGGGCTTGCACTTTCAACTGCAGTTGCAGGCTTTCATCTGGGGACAGGAACTTCAGTCTGCAAAACCTGGGATCCAAGGCAGCTGCGATTACAGTGGTGTTTGTATTGATACCAGCATCTTTGTAGGCCATCTCAACCTCCCATCTTGTTGAGATTTCGTTCGCTGCAACAGCCTGAAATGCCAGCACATGGGTGTTGTCAAAGGCTGCATTCTGTGTAGACTTCAGCAGTCCTTTAATGAGTGCAGGTAGAGAGGAGAGGGTCACATATGACCCCCCATTAAGATAAACAGTTGCACACTCAAATGGCTTGAGAGCTTGTTCTAGCTCTTCCAGCAGGCTCCACTGTTCAGCTTTGAGGTCAAGGAAATGTTTTGCTCTGTGTGTAACCTCTGGGTCTGACAGAGTTGCTGTAACAGGCCACCTCTGCTCTAGCAGGCGGCTGATCATATAGTACGAGCTGTTCCATCTTACACTAACGTCTTGAATCAGCTTGTGTTCAGGTTTGCCCATTTGTTTTTGTTTCGTTTTCAGCTTGGAACTGGCCATTTCACTCTTTTTGAAATGTTCCACCAAGCATCTTGCCGCTCCAATTGCTGTTAATTTGTGGATTCTTCAGTGCTTGATTCACCACTAGTTGCAATGTGTGGCCAGCACAGCGGATTGAAGATATCCCATGCCTCTCTTCCAACAACTTGAGGGCTGCTACAACATTAGCTGCATTGTCATGCACCACAGCTTTGATCCTGCTTGTAGGAATCCCAAACCTCTCAATTGCCGTCTCAATCCAGGATGCAATATTCACTGCAGTGTGTCGCTCTTCAAGAGGCATAGTAGTCAAACTATAGCTTATGAGTTCCCAGTCATTGTTGATATAATGGCACGTTATGCCCAAGTATGCCTCCATGGCAATACTTGTCCATGCATCTGTTGTTAGACTGACCATGGAACTGGATGACGAGAGGGCAAGTTTGACTTTCAGGAATTCATCCTCATATCTCCTCTCCATCATTTTGGTGAAGCATGTTCTTTTAGGGAGACAGTAGCCTGGTTGGAAAGTGTTAACCATAGCACGGAAACCCTCATCTTCCACCATTGACAGGGGTGTCATGTCTTTGATAATCATGTTGAGAACACTGTCAGTAAGAGCAGCTGCAAATGTTGGTGAGCAATCCTTCTTTTGCAGGAATTCGTTCATGTTGCTTTGCCTTTTCCTGAGAGCAAGAGAGAAAGAGAGGAGAAAAACAAATGCATCATAATTATTTAACATGTAATAATGAAGACAGTAATATTTCCTATGTTCCTTTGACTTACACCTTTTAACTTTATTGATCACAATTATTCAAATGTTATCTATTGTATTAAAGGCATCCCCCTCACAAATGAACTTCAAATAATGTCAGAAATAAAATATTTCGATACGGTACATTCTCAACAAGCACGAACAAACACTGGCACCGTCAATCAACGTAGAATAAGCCCAGATCTAGCCTACACATTTTCTGTTATTTTAAACGTAAAAACGTATTCAATGGAAATTCTAAGGTCGCAGGTAGACAACTTTATGGCTTAAATAATGCGTGTATTTAGCAGCTACAATGACAAAAGATATTTAAACTTACGGCAATTTAATAAACATGAATAGACAATACTTACGGTGGCTTTTCTGGCGGTCCATCGTCCACAACGGCGCCTGTATGCTTTTTTTTTAGGTGTTTGTGCATAGCGGTGGTGCTGCTATGATACGCCATCGACACTTTGCAGAGTGCACAAACCACCCTTTTGTTAGGCGCTAGTTTAAAAAACTCCCATACTTTTGACGCCTTTGGTCTTGACGCCGTCTCTTTCCCCACCAAGTCGGACTCGACTGCTGCTGCCGCCATGATTTTTTAAAACTGAAGCGTTGACTGAAGGCGACTGAAGGCGACCAATGACTGGTGCCAAAAAAGACTGACGTCAGGCACGCAGCACGTAGTGATACGGAAGACGCACATTCGTTATACTGAACTGAAGCGTTTTAGAAATTGAAAAGGTAAATTTATAAAATTAAAAAAAGATGCATCGACTTAAATTATTGATGCCGACGCATTTTTACCGTCGACTTCGTCGACCACATCGACTAATCGCGGCAGCCCTATTCACACACACACATGTGGCGCTCGCACGGTCGAGTCTTATTGGCGGGCCAACGTCTCTGGGCGGGCCAGGCAGAGTAAGGGGAGGAGCATGATGACGTTTAGGACGTCATCATGCTTGATGATGTCCTAAACACAGACATTCCAAATCAGCGCACTTGAGCTTCCGTTTTTTCAAAGGCGAGCAGAACAGCTAGTGCTCGTTTAACACCAAACGCAAGTTTTAGCCACTGGGGGACCATAGGCAGGCTAGGGGAACTCATATTTATGTTAGAAAACCTCATAAAGTGAGATTTTCATGTCATGGGACCTTTAAAGGTGGTTGTCATCATTGGATGAGAGGCCGGGCCTGAATACAATGATGCTAAACATGTTGGGGCGTAAATTTGAAGAAGACCCTGACAAGCATGGCCATGTGACATTGATGCTGGATGCCATGTCCATAAAGAAGCATCTGCAGTACAATCCTCGGACTAAACGAATGTCAGGATATGTGGACCTAGGCAACGGCTGTAATGAAACGGATCCTGCCACAGAGGCTCTAGTGTTGATGGTTGTTGGCCTTAAAGGCCATTGGAAGGCACCGATAGGCTACTTCTTTACTTCAACACTCACAGCAGACACACAAAAAGAGCTTGTTGTCCAAGCTTTGGAGGCACTACATGACCGTTCCATCAAAGTAGTGAATATTACCATGGATGGACATGCCACCAACCTGGGTATGTGCAACTTGCTTGGAACTAATCTTAAGGGAAACCCGAAAGACCCCCTGAAGACCAGCTTTTCTCATCCCTCTTCAGGTGATGAGGTATTTGTCATAATGGATGCATGCCACATGCTCAAGCTTGCACGCAATATGCTTGAGGTAATACATTTCTCTTGGTATTTGTGGTGGTCTTTATATTCCCATCCTCTGTATGCACTATCATCATATATCATATACTATTATTTCGCATATCTTCATGCAGTTGCTGATGAGCGTAACCCTCTGTAGCTGCCAAAAACCACGTTTACATCGTGGTTGTACTTGTGCGACTAATGACAAATAATAATTCTGATTCAATTTCTTTAGTCATACCGGACTATCAACACTGGCAGTGGCAGGATCGAGTGGAAGCACATTGTTGAGCTCAACAATGTGCAAAAAAAGGCAGGGCTGCATGCAGCCAAAAAACTGACAGATACTCATGTCAGTTTCAACAACCAAAAAATGAAGGATTGTTTGTGTTTGTGTTTGTGTGTGTATTGGGGGGGGGGGGGGGGGGGGTTAATACACTGAGATTTGTTTGAAATGTAATATGCAATACAAATTCAAATACATTTCTTATTATTAAGGTTTCCCTGGCGGCACAGACATGAAGCAACGCGGTTGCAGTGGCCCTCCGGACACTGAAAGATCTTGGCTACGAACAATTGAATGACTGTGAAGCCACAGTGGAATTCCTTCAGGTACTGCAACACTATGAATCCCTTGAACCCAATTGTCACCCCGTGCTATACTTGCATGGCAGTATAGCATGTCAATGTTTTTTCAGTATACAAAACGTAATTAGTGTATTGACAAGCAGGCCTCTCTCACTCACTTCCTACTTTCAGCCTCTTCACCACATTTAAGCCAATATGTATTGAATTTTGACTGAAAGGCAATTAAGTTGGATATCTCTATGGATCATCTGATTTTTCCCTCTAGTTGCTAAAGCTCTAGCATCGAATAACTTGTTACAGTGATTAAGATATATGAATAAACCCAAACATTTCTGTAGATGATTGACAGGCTCTTTGACACCCTCATGCTAGAGCAGGGGTGCCCAACCAGTCGATCGCGGTCTACCAGTAGATCGCCGACAGATCCCAAGTCGATCGCGAGGGGTGAAGAAAAAAAAAAAAAAAAAAGGTTTTTTTTTTTTTTTTTTTTTTAATGAAATTAAATTTGCGCGGGACATATACGCGCGGTAGCCCATGTGCTGTTAACAGCAGTTGAAAGCCGTCAACAGTAGTTACACACTCCTAAACGTTGGCATGGCTGAGGGGAAACAAGCTAAGACCTACCATTTTCACCCTGAGTGGGAGCAGTGGCGGCGCCAGAGATTTTTTTCTGGTGGTGCTATGGGGGTGCTCGGCGTTTTACTGAGGGTGCTATGAAATTAGGGTGATAGCATACGAGTCTCATTTTTCTCTACTACAACACCTCCCCACCATATCGTCACATATGTTTACACGTTTGCTCTCTAACGGGTCTTTGGGGTACAAAAAAAGCGCCATTCAAATCGATCGTATTATTATTGTCATTAGGCTACTTCTGACGGACGCGCACAAAGCCGCGTTCATCTCCGACGGTTAAAATGGAGATGTTATAGATAACGTAATCCCAAGTACTGTGTGGATTAAAGTTTGCGCAAGATGACTACCAGGTCACCACTACCATGAGCGACAAATTAAACTAAACATACCAAGTTCAATACACTTCTAACTAAAGATGGCAGATTAGAATGTCAGACAGAATTAACTTAAACAGGCAAAGAGTCAGAAATGCTTTCAAAAAGAGTATATTATTTTAGGTCACAATCAAAACATGAATGAAACCAAACAGTAGGCACTCAAAACCACAATAATAAGAGATCAAAAAGTGTATGATTTTGTGAACGCTTGATTTAAAATTGACCGATCGCCAGGATTACTGTTACTTAGCCTACTACTCATTGAACAATCACGTTCACGCACGCAACGTGTCTGTGTCGTGCTACGTGAACAATCTGTTTATTTCAATCTGTTATTTTCTTTTGTGATTAAAATATTATTATCACACAATACATTTTATTAAGAACTCAGAATGAAATTAAATAACAATAATAAATAAACCACTATTTTCTTGGGGGTGCTATGGGGGTGCTATGTCCAATCTAGGGGGTGCTCTAGCGCCCCCTAGCCCCCCCCTGGCGCCGCCACTGAGTGGGAGGAAGATTATTGATTATCGTTGAGAAGGTGCCGTGCGCAGACGGAATGAAACCCCCACTGAAGTCCGTAGGTTCACGATACAACCCCCCCCCCCGTCAACAATTGTTCTCTACCCCCCCCCCCCCCCCCCCCCCCCTGGCTTGAAGGTAGGTTTGCTGGTAGATCTCGGGAGGTTGGCTACTTGAAAAGTAGATCTTGGGTCAAAAAAGGTTGGGCACCCCTGTGCTAGAGGATACAAAGCACCTATTGGGAACCTCCATTGGTGTTACAAGTTTGAGTTCCTGTCAAAGGCTAGGAAGTACTTGCTAGCAGTCAAAGAGGTTACTTTTTAAATACTTATTGCATGTTGTTCTGAATGGAGTTCATGATGTGTTGTTTTGCACGGAGTTCATGATATGCTGTTCTGCATCAGGTTTAAAATAAGTTCTGTATTTTTGTAGGTGGAGTTGGTAATATAATGAGCAATGTTGATAATTTAAAGTTAATGTAGTCTCCAGCATGTCTGCTATGATCAGTTCTACAAAACATTTTGGAAATTTAAGGTACCTGTCTGTCATGGGGTTCGTTATAAACATTGACACTCTGATGGGGATGATTCCTCAACTCCTGGAAGAGCAACAATATGTCCTGAACTTCCGCTTCAGCCAGGATCATTTGGAGCTTCTCTTCAATTCTATCAGAGCATCTGGTTTGATGGATAAGATAAGATAAGACAATATATTATTTTATTCATCCCAGCAGGGAAATGTAGGTGTTCCAGCAGCTAGCATACATACATACATACATACATACACACAACACAACACATACACTCGTACAGCGGTTCAATTTCTTGTTATCTCTTATAACTTATCAGCCAATCACATGGAAGCAATGCATTTAGGCATGTAGACCTGGACAGGACAACTTTTTGAAGTTAAATCCAAGCAACAGAATGGAGTTTGAAAGTGACTTTGAACATGGCATGGTTCATGGTGCCAGACGGGCTGGTCTAAGTATTTCAGAAACTGCTGATAATAATAATAATAATAATAATAATAATAATAATAATAATAATAATAATACATTTAATTTATAATGCACTTTATATTCAAGAATCTCAAAGTGCTTCAGAGAAAAAAAAAAAAAAAAAACTATTAAAAGGGGGAACCTCAAAGAAAGTTTAGCTAAATGCTCTTTTAAAGAGATGGGTTTTGAGGTTCCATTTAAAAAGAGCTGTAGTCTGTGGAGCCCTCAGGTGGTCAGGGAGGGCGTTCCATAGTCTAGGGGCAGCAGCAGAAAAGGCCCGATCACCCATGGTGCACAGATTCGTATGTCGGGTTTGGAGGGTGTGAGTGGATCCTAAACGGAGTGTACGTGAGGTTGTCGGGGGGGTGAGGAGTTCCTGAAGGTAGAGGGGGGCAAGTCTGTGAAGGCACTGGTGGGTGAGGAGGGAGACCTTGTACTCAATTCTGAGTGGGACAGGGAGCCAGTGCAGTGATTTCAGGATGGGGGTGATGTGGTCATGCTTGCGCACCCTCATCAGGACCCTGGCAGCACTGTTTTGAATGTATTGGAGCCTCTGGATGCTCTTGCCAGGGATCCCAATGAGGAGTGCATTGCAGTAGTCCAACCTGGAGGAGACAAAGGCATGAACGAGCTTCTCTGCATCAGCCAGGGTGAGTGATTGGCGGAGTTTGGCGATGTTCCTGAGGTGGTATAATGCTGTCTTACAGAGGTGTTTGATGTGGGTGTCAAAATTAAGTTGTGGGTCCATTTTAACACAGAGGTTGGTGACAGATGTGGAAAGGGGGATGTTTTGGCCAGAGAAGGTGATATTGGTGATGGTGGGGGAGCGGAGCTGATGTGGCGTGCCAACAAGGATGGCTTCCGTTTTATGGCTGTTAAGTTGTAGGAAGTTGAGCTTCATCCACGCCTCTATCTCCTCCAGGCAGGTGGTCAGTGTGGATGTTGGCAGAGGGGCAGAAGAAGTGGGGGTTGTCCTGATGTAGAGCTGTGTATCATCAGCATAGCAGTGGTAAGATAAGCCATGCCTGCTAATGACACTACCCAGGGGGAGCATGTACAGTGAGAACAGTGTGGGGCCCAACACCGAGCCCTGGGGGACACCGCAGGTGACGTTGTTGGTGTGTGATTTTGCTTTGCCCAGGGCGACGTGCTCAGTTCTGTCAGTGAGGCACGAGGTGAACCAGTTCTTTACATTTCCTGATAGTCCAATGGTGTATTGCAGGCGGTGAAGGAGAATATTGTGGTCAACCGTATCAAAAGCAGCTGTTAAGTCCAGGAGGATGAGGAGAGATGGGGAGCCGGTGTCTGCTGCCATCAGGAGGTCATTTGTGACCCTGACCAAGGCTGTTTCTGTGCTGTGGCCATAGCGGAAACCAGACTGGAATTTTTCAAACAAGTGATGTTGTATGAGGTGATCCTGGAGTTGTGCTGCAACTGTTTTTTCCAGAACTTTTGACAGAAATGGGAGATCTGAGATGGGCCTGTAGTTGGAGAGGACTTCTGGATCAAGGGTAGGTTTTTTTAATGTTGGTCTGATGACAGCAGTTTTTAATGCAGATGGGATATGGCCGGCCAGGAGGGAGTGGTTAATGATATTGGTGATGAGTGGAGAGACAGCAGAGATTTTGGCCTTCAGCAGAGCTGTAGGGAAGGGGTCTAGTGCACAGGTGGATGGCTTCATTTTCCTGATGACGCCCTCCACCTCTTCCTTTGTGATGCTGGAGAAGGAGCAGAGGGTCTGGACAGAGTCAATCGGTGGGTCAGCAGTTGGAAGGGGCAGGACAGTAGTGGTGGAGAGGTGTGAGCGGATGTTATTCACTTTTTGTTTAAAAAAGTTGATGTGCATGTTGCACCTCTCCGTGGTGACATCAGGTTGGCAGGGGCGGATCTAGAAAAATATTCATGGGGTGGCAAGAGGGGGACAGGAGATGTTGAGGGGTGGCACGCTCTGGCAGAAGTATATACAGTATGCCGATTTAATTAAAGCCATATCAATCAATATTTACTTGGAAAGCCCCCACATTTAAATATTTTGGCTCAATAACATTATATTTAATTTATTGTGGGATGAGTAAAGCCTTGCATTTAAACATAAAAGGTTTCAGACAAAATGTAATAAATTATTACTGAATAATTACAAAATCAACCTGCCTTACAACAAACACCTGCACTATTATACCAGCAGGGGCATGGGGCTAAAAATATATGCAAAGAGAGCTGCAATATGTACTTTAGTTAACAATAAGTTGGTATTGGTCCATGAGATATTCCTATCAGATGTCAATCATCAGTCCAACTTGAGTGCAAATATCACTTTATTCACCGATTCCAATAATTTACATACAATGCCACCCTCAAAGTGCGGTGACATAGAATAACTCCCAAAGTAGTGTATTACCTGCATGCTTGGAAGAGCCAAATGGGGATTCAGGGGAAGTGCTATCAAAGATTTCCCTCTTTCTTTTTTTATATCTTTAATTTCTAGTATTTAAGACCTTTTGGGTTTACCTTATTATTATTTTTGCTCTTGATGTGAAGCTTGTTTTATTATTAATTATTGATGACTTATATTGGTTTATAAAAGTTCAGACAGGTGTGCAACCAAGTAGATTAGAGATGGCCATTTGTAAATAATTTACAGAAGATGACTTGCATTTTGTTGTCCAAGTACCTGTTACTTGGTTCAATGACAATAAAGTTTAATATAATCAAATCAAATGACTGTTGATACAAAAGGAGGCACATGAAGTTAACGGTCAGGAAAACCAGCTGAGTGTAGAAGGGTTTGTGTTTGTTAGCGCGTCTTTAGCGCGGATTGCAATTCTTATTGCAGCCTGCAGGGTTATGCGAGAAACATACGGAGGGACGCGGTCGTTGAGCTCCCACATTGCATGGCACGTTAAATTCAACTAGAATCGCCACGATCAATTGGATATCAACAGAACAAAAATAGTCGGAAAGCCTACAGAAACTATAGATAGTTAATGTGACAATCACATTATTAAAAATAAACTTGGAGCAATGATTTACTGAGGAACTATTTTTTTGGGAGAATGCTTTTGCAGGGAGTTCGCCGCCCCACCTGCCCATACGGCACGCGCATTCTATGCAGCTATAAGGCATTCCAATCTTAACTTAAGTCTTTAACTATGATGTTTCTGTAATACACAGCCCTGCTCTTTTCTAATTATTATAATTTCTTCATAGATAGACGGTTGATCAGTATTACCTCAAGAATGTAGTCTCTCTGCCGCGCCGCTTGCTTTGTTCGTTTGGAGGACTCTCGCGCCTTCCTTGTATTCAAAATCAGTGCCGGCGGGAGTCTCGGGGATGGGGGGGGGGGGGGGGCAGGCGGGAGGGGGCAATATTTCCTGGTTGCATTCACTTGCAGTCGCACTTTTGAAACTCGCTTTTGTAAATGTCTTGTAAAAGCAAAAAAAAAGAAAAAAAAAAAGAGTTTTGCGCTGCCAACTGGGGTGGCAGCTGGGGTGGCAAGGCTTTTTTTAGGGTGGCAGTTGCCACCCCATGCCACCCCAGTAGATCCGCCCCTGCAGATTGGGATGGTAAAGGGGGTTTGAGAAGGTGATTGATAGTTGAAAAGAGCTGTTTGGAGTTACCAGGGCTATTGTTGATTATTGTGGAATAGAACCTGGACCGTGCATTATTCAGGGCTTCAGCATATGCCCTCCTGTGTTCCCTGTATGCCTGTTTGTAAACGGTCAGACCAGAGGCCTTGAGTCGCCGCTCAAGGACACGCCCAGCCGCCTTCATTGTACGTAGTTCACTGGTGTACCAGGGTGCGGAGCACGAGAAGGAGACTGACCTCGATGTTAAGGGGGCGTGGAGATCCAGGAGACTGCTCAGGGACTGGTTGTATAAGTCCACTGAGTCAGCAACAGAGAGGGAGTCAGTTGAGCCAGAGGAGAGATGTTGAAGGTCCAGGGCCAGGGCATCCATGTTGATATTTTTCACATTCCTGAAGTGGATCTGCCGCTTTGGTTTGGTGTGGGAGGAAGGAAAAGGGAGCTCCTGTAGGTTGCTGATGGGGGCGGAGTTTGAGATGACCAGGTCAATTGTGTGTCCTCTGGAGTGTGTGGGGGAATCAACATGTTGTTGTAGGTTGAGGGAGTCTAGCAGCTGAAGAAAATCAGCAGCGGGCTGGCATGAGGGGGTGTCAACATGAATATTTAAATCACCCAGAATGATGGTATTGGCAGAGGTAGTACAGAGTGTTGCGAGGAGATCAGACATTTCCGGGATGAAAGCAGAGTTGGGTTTTGGGGGCCTGTATATGAGTAGAACAGTCATGGGATGGGGGGGCTTGCATGTGAATGCAAGACATTCACAGGAGGAAGTTGTAGGCAGCACCATGGGGGACAACTCCAGGTCCTGTTTGTGGATGACAGCTAGGCCACCACCGCGTCCAGTTCTGCGGGCTGCCTCCAAGTAACTGTAGCCTGGGGGACAGGCTTCGTTTAGGGCAGAGTAAACCTCTGGCTGGTGCCAGGTTTCTGTTAGACACATGAAGTCAAGTCCTTTTTCCCTGATATGCTCTTCAATCAAGCTGGATTTATTATTTAAGTGTTGAAAAGTTCAAATTTGACCAGTGACTGTGGGGTTATTCTCTGTACAGGTTGCAGAGCCTTAAAATCCACTCCGCGCAGGTTGGAATCCACTCCATGAAATCTATCCAGCCGGGAGTGCGGGATGTTGTGTCTTTTGCCCTCAGCCGTCTCAGCGGACCTGATAGATGTGATGAAGCCGGCAGGCTGACCATAAATAAAGTTTCTCCCTGAGCCTCTGTGGATATATCGAGGTCTACGCAATAGTCCTAGCTGCTTAATGGTGGAAATACAGGGTGGGATGGAGCGATTGTTGTACTTCAGCAGCTGTGGGGCGAAGTACGTCAACATCGAACCAGCCAGAGTGATGTTAGCCTGTTAGCAGCTAGGTACGGACCCGAAGCATCTGGGGAAGAGCTGGGAGGCAGTGCAGAAAATCCACGAGACAGTAGAGACAGCTTAGCAGGTTGACCAGGGCATATTCCTCACAAGGATCACCGGAAAAAAAACGCCAGCAGTGACCAGGAAAATGTCACATCGGCTACTTGTTTTTAGCCGTTGCTAGGGACGCCAAAATAGCAAGTGAGCTACACGGCTCTTCACAATAACAATAACAATAACACTGCAACAACTAAAGACAGTCCATAAGCTTGCTTTTCGTCGCTGATGTAGCTTGCAGGGAACCAAGTAGAGATTATATGTCCACAAAAAAATCACTTTTTAAAATAAAATTGGCCCAAAAATTGCTTGGAGAAGCGGCGAACAAACAGCGCCAGCGTCCTCTCCGTTTGTTGCCTAGTGACTCTCTGATCTACTGGGATTTTCACTCACAGCCATCTCTAGGGTTTACAGAGAATGGTAAAATCTAAATATTGAAAAAATAAAAGGGAGCAAGACAATAGGTCATATCTCTTTGTGGCGTTTTTGTGTGTGGTTTACTATAACTATGGAATAAGTTAATTGCCTCAATGTTAAGTAGCCCTGTGTTGGGTTTGATATCCTTCCTACTCTACCACTCATGTCTCCTAAGGAAAACAGGAAAACATGTCTCTATAAGGAAAACAGGAATGGTTGAAATATCTTAAAGGGTTGTGTGTTGCTGTTTGTTTCTCTTTAAGGAGGCTGGAATAACAACCTAACTGCTGGAGAGTTCCAGGGTATCTTCCACAAGCTCATCATGTATAGATGTGGTGTCAAGCCGGTGGATTCTGGCAACGTGAGAGGACAGGATGCCACTGTCACCCTGTCAGCTGAGCACTACACCAGAGTCTCCCTTTCCGCTGCTGAGATGTCCTCTGCAGATGCCGCCACTGCTGAAGAGCTGGTTTCTCCATTCCTGAACATTTCTGCCCTTGTAGGGGACCACAGCTACCTCCCGACTCGCTTTGGTGCTCTAGTAGACAACGCACTGGTCTACATTGCTGGGTTCGTTGTCCGGTGTATTTTTCGCAGCCTGTCCTGTGTTGTGTGCTGTTCCAGCCTGGTGACAGATACTGTAGCTGTCCCATTTGACCAGAGCTACCATCTGCTGGAACTTCGTAATAACGGTGGGCTGATGATTCCTTCAAAGGGAACTGTAAAGGTCAGTAAAAACATCCATAAGCTCCTCTGTATACACAGCTAGCATGCTGCCAAACAATGACCAACAGCCCAACCCATCCTCATACAGTCACAGCTTTAACATTTTCTAAATCTCTTTTTGAAGGTGGTGAGAGCTGCGGAGAGGGCAATACGTCAACTGTCGTGGAAATATCAATCATAACTATAAATATACAATCACATACAAATTATATTAACCTTGTTTATATAATTATTACATTCTAAGGAACTGTATACATTCTCCCTGTAACTTAAGTTAATTCGTATTCAAGCTCCCACTGGAGCCAGGAAGTCTGGTTTTGTGACCAGGCCAATCGACTGACTTCTTTGTTGTGTAAACTCGTTTAGAGCCAATTCTGTAGACATGTCCAATACCCACCCATTGTATTACAAATTGACTTGTCCTAAGGTCACTCCCACTTCCTTCCCACAATGTTAATGTTCCCTATAAGAATCTTGTGAATCTATTGTCTCGTCGAATGTGTTCTTGGTAAACTTTGCTGCCGGTACTTTTCCCATGATCATGCTTTAAGATTAAATCAAATATTTCGCTGTCCGACGTGTCCGTGAGAGAACTTTCTCTTCATCACTCTTCAGGGAAAGCCCCTGATGTAGCCCACTTTGTCAGAGAGGAAATCGGGACAGAGGACGTCTTTGCACTGGGGAGCCATGTCCAAGAAAGCCAGTTTGGCATCGACAATCACCTGTCCCTCCTCCTGTCGCTGGTTGTCTCTGCCTAACGCGAATACGGCTGCATCATATCGCCAAATTAACCTCGCTTACCTGGCAGAGATGAAATTCCCGAAAAAAACTCGAAAAAACCATCCTGATTCAGGGATTTTCAAAACGACAGATATAGTTACATATATATATATATATATATATATATATAAATATAGTATTAAATGTATAATTGTAAACATACTGTACCAAACTACCTTAGGATTATAAATCAATACAAATTATATATAGTGTAAATATAGTGTAAATATAGTACAGTGTAAATATAGTACATCAAATTATAAAAACTATTATAGACATGTGTATATATATGTACATATATGGATTTTATAAATATATAAATTATAAAATATATAGTATTTTAAGTGTATGTATGGATTGTAAATATCAAATATAGTGTCATAAATAAAGAAAATTGTATATAGATAGATATATAAAAAGATGAGGAACACAGGAAGTTAATTTATTAAATATTTATTGTGCTTTTCTTTGTTTTGTATTTTTCACAGGTTTAATTTGTATTTGAATGTCTGAAATAAATTCAATCAATAGTTCCAGTTGTATCTCAGTCTGGAGGGTTACTGGTTCTAGTACAGTGTGATGTAGTGTTAGAGTGGTTTGAGAGTTCTAAGTTAAATGGATAAGATATTTACTTTTTGAGAAATAAAATGTTCATCAGAGTCCAGCAGAAACATTTCTGATAGTAGATATAATCAGTGGCAAGTTAAATGTCATGTGTTAAAAAGGTGGACGGCGACCAGTGTCCGCCTGACGACCGTATTGGGATAGGACACCGGAATGAGGGGGAGGAAGCGGCTGGCCGTCCGGTTGGGTGACCGGGAGGTGATGCATGAGTTTTGGCTCGCCAACATCCGGGACTCATGCATCATCGGACTGGACCTGCTAACCCACTGGGGTGCCAGGGTTGACATGGCTGGAGCAGCCATCATCGTGGGAACAGAGACTGTGGCGCTCCAGTCCGGACGGGGAGGGGACTCTGACGGCCGGCGGAGTAGTCGCCGGGCTATGGCCCGGAGGCCTCTGCCTCTGCCCGTTCCTTGCGTTCCCCGCAGGCCTGTGTTTGCCGCCTTTCCTTCCCCCGAGACTGCCGAAGCCGTTAATGCGCTTTGGCTGCGCAGTGGAGTTGGGCTCGACGTGCAGCAGAGTCAGCAGCTGAGGCTGTTACTCGAGGAGCATGGGGACATTTTCGCGGCTCGGGATGAGGATTGCAGGCGGACAGAGCTAGTGCAGCATGCCATCGACACCGGCTCTGCACGGCCCATCCACCTGCGGCCCCACCGATTAGCACTGGCCAAACGCCAGGCAGCAGAGGACAAGGTCCGCGAGATGGCTGCCGGGGGGGTAATGAGCCCTCGTCCAGTCCATGGGCGGCTCCGGCCGTCCTGGTGAGGAAGAAGGATGGTAGCTGGAGGTACTGCTTGGACTACCGGCGCCTCAACAGGGTTACGCGGAAGGACTCATACCCGCTGCCACGGATCGACGACGCCCTGGACTATATCGGGGGTTCTAGCTGGTTCAGCTCCCTGGACCTGCGTAGCGGTTACTGGCAAGTGGAGTTGGCGCCCGAGGCCAGACATGCGTTCACCATCGGGCAGGGGTTGTGGCAGTTTCGGGACATGCCGTCCGGGTTATGCAACGCACCGGCGACGTTCGAGCGGATGATGGAGAGGGTGCTGGCGGGCGTCCCCCGGAGCCATTGTGTCGTGTACCTGGATGACTTGTTGGTGCACGCCCGCGATTTCGGCGGTGCACTGGCGAACCTGCGGGAGGTTCTTGAGGCGATCCGCCTGGCCGGGTTGCGGCCGAACCCTGCCAAATGTTCCCTGTTGGCCAGGGAAACGTTGTTCTTGGGGCACGTGGTGAACGAACATGGTGTAGCCACTAACCCGGACAAGGCGGCAGCGGTCCGGGACAGGCCGACCCCCGCCAACACCAGCGAACTGCAGAGTTTTCTGGGCCTGGCGGGGTACTACCGCCGGTTCGTCCAGGACTTTGCCACAGTTGCCAGCCCCCTCCACCGCCTAACCGAGGCGGGCCGGCCGTATGTCTGGGACGACGCCTGCGCCACGGCCTTCGCCCGACTCAAGGTGGTCCTCACCGAGGCTCCAGTCCTGGTTTACCCCGACGCTGGTCTCCCTTTTGTCATTGACACCGATGCCAGTAATGTGGGGGTCGGTGCGGTCCTTTCCCAGGGGGTGGGGGAAGAGGAACGTGCCGGGGGCTACTTCAGCCGCACTCTCAGTCGGGCGGAGCGCAATTACTGTGTGACCCGGCGGGAGTTGTTGGCTGTGGTTCTGGCCGTTTCAAGGCATTTCAAGCCATACCTTCATGGCAAGCACTACCTGATCCGCACCGACCATGCGTCTCTCACGTGGCTCCTCAGTTTTAAGAACCCAGAGGGCCAGGTGGCTCGATGGTTGGAGGTTTTACAAGAGTATGACTTCGAGATCCAGCATCGGGCGGGGCGGCTCCACAGCAACGCCGATGCACTCTCCCGACGGCCCTGTGCAGTCCTGGTGTGCCTCTACTGCCTGAGCCAGGAGGAGCGGGCCAACGAGTCTCCGATGGTGGCGGCTCTCCAGAGCACCGAGGCTGCCCAGACCATCGGCGAGGCAGAGGGGTGGCTCCCGCTGTCGGCGCGTCAGTTGGAGCAGCAGCAGCGGGCCGACGAGACCCTGGCGCTGGTGAGGGACTGGTTGGAAGCGGGGCAGCGCCCCAATTGGCCGGAGGTGTCGGCACGAGGACCGGAGGTAAAGGCCTACCACTCCCAGTGGGGATGCTTCCAGCTCCATGATGGGGTGGTCTACAGCAGGTGGCATGACCCTAGGGGTAAGGGCGACATTCTGCAGCTGTTGGTGCCCTGTGTGCTTCGTCACCAGGTGCTGCAGCTAGTCCACGGCTCGGTTGGAGCGGGGCACTACGGGAACGCTAAGGAGCGGGGCACTACGGGAACTAAGACTAAGACCCTGCATCGCCTGCGGGGGCGGTTCTACTGGCCGGGTTGTCGACGGGACATCGAGCTGCACATCCACTGTTGTGACACCTGCACAGCGCAGAAGCGCTCCCACGCCCCGCTCCAGCAGTACCTAGTGGGAGCACCGATGGAGCGGGTGGGGGTCGACGTCCTGGGGCCATTCCCAGTCACCGACTCCGGCAACCGCTACGTCCTCGTGGCCATGGACTACTTCACCAAATGGCCTGAGGCGTATGCGGTGCCGGACCAGACTGCGCCACCACCGTAGAGAGGCTGCTGGAGGAGATGTTTGCCCATTTCGGGGTCCCTGCTGAGCTCCACAGCGACCAGGGGCGGAACTTTGAGGCCCAGGTTTTCGGGGAGGTCTGCCGGCGGCTGGGGGTGCACAAGACCAGGACGACGCCGCTCCATCCCCAGAGTGACGGTTTGGTGGAGCGGTTTAACCGCACCCTGGCCACCCAGCTCGCCATCCTCGCCATCCTCACCAGCCAGCACCAGCGGGACTGGGACCGCCACCTTCCCCTGGTCCTGTGGTCCTATCGGACTGCAGTACAGGAGTCCAGTCACTGCACGCCAGCTGCCCTCATGTTCGTGCGGGAGCTCCGGACACCGGTGGACTTGGTGTTCGGGTCTCCGCCCGAGCCTGAGATCGCTGGGGGTGCGGCTATGGACTATTCCACAGTAGGGCTGTCACTTTTTCTAAAAATGAAATTCTAACGAATTTCGAATGTCCATAATTAATTTGAATACATTCGAATACATTCGACCCCCCCCCCCCCCCCCCATAGAACACGACAACAGTCTTGATTTTTTATGTTGCTCTTTTTATTTCTTGTGGAAATCACGTATACCTACTGAATTCATAACAGCACAGGATAAAAACACATCTTTGATAACACATTTGTAAACACAACAAGAGGAAGCTCCGACACACAAGTGCGGCTGTCTTTTACACATTAACAATAACTGCTCGGAGAGCGATATGCGGAGCGCATGTCGTCCATGGCACACGCAGCCTATATAAACGAACAATCTGTGAGGCCGACCTCCAACACGGCATGCTGCTCTTTTTATTCCTTACGGAAAGAAAATTACAAGTAGTCTCGCAGCTCTCCGTTACCGTTGCAGCTGCTTCTGTCAGCCGTGCTGTATAAGTCCCCAAACAGGCTGCCCATCGTGCCCAGCGCAGCAGCGGACTTTTCTCCCTGTCGTGTGCGATCAGTGTAGGTCTCCGTTTCAATGAGCTCGTGTGAGAGGCTTTCAGTCACGAGATGTTTCTGTGCAGGGGAAAGGTGGACTAACCGGGAGAAGCGGGGATCCAGGAGGGCCGCTTTATTGAGGAGAAGCCACTCGCCGCTCTCTTCTTTGTAGAGCATTTTTACAGTTCGAATGGAGAATTACACTTCGAATTCGAACTTTTCACCCCACCTTCGAACGAATATTCGAACTTCGAATAAAAAGTGACAGCCCTATTCCACAGGCTGAGGGATCACCTGCTCGTGGTCCATGACTACACCCGGCAGGCTCAGGCTGCCTCAGGGGTGAGGCAGAAGAGGGGCTATGACACCGGGGACGAGCGTTCACACCCGGGGACAGGGTGTGGGTGTACTGCACCGTCAGAAAGAAAGGGGTCTGCCCTAAACTGGAGAGCCACTGACAGGGGCCTGGGGAAATCCTGGGTTAAATTTTCGCTTCAAAAATGAAATTCGCTTCAAAAAAAGGAATTATTATAATTCCAAAATTATAATAATTTATTTTCAGAAACGGCCAGTATTTTGCCCAGCTTTGCTCTAGAGCAGGGGTGTACAAACTTTTTTCAAAGGGGGCCATATTTGAACAATTTAAAAACATTGAGGGCCGAATGCCTCTCCCGAGATAAAGATAGACTTTATTTTCACCTATACAACAAAATTGGGAGAATTATATATATTATATATATAATTATAATATCTTTGGACCATAATAAAGTCACATGCAAATTAATTGCATTTCATAATTTTTATTTAACGATATGCAATAGTCTGCAACTTCTATATCACACCACATAAGGAATAAGCATTGAGGAATAGCTGTCTAAGTTAATTTGAGAAGACATGTATGATTTCATGACAAATTCACAAACTGTATTGCAACAAGTGCAGTCAAATAAAAATATTGTCTTTTCTTCAATTTCATTAACCCAGAACAGTAGGAAACTAACAACAATTTGACCATAAAAAATGCACATGCAAAAAATAAACATACAGGTCTCTAACAATTTCCAGATCGCACCACACAACCAAACTTGTTGTTTCAACATAAGATTTGAGTGTCCATGCTGCCTTGAAGAAATTGTATGCCAACATAACTGACAATAAGTCAACTTAAATAGATATTGCTATTTGACTCAACTCCATATTCAGTCCATATTACTTGAAACCGTTAGATGTATGTTTTAAATAGCATTATAAGTAACAGTTTTTTGTTGATGCAACTACAAAACTAGTGAGTTGTAGTGATGTTATGGTTTGCGTCGAGGCATCGGGGCGTGTGTCGAGTACCTCGGCTCCTCCCCCAGCGAAGCTCCGTATCGAGTAGGATTCACATAGGCGAAATGACGTAGCGTGTGACGTTCGAGGCTTCATCTCTGGCTGTTCCGCGATATGAATAGAATATAATTTATTGTATTGTGTATCTATTTTGCCCGGGATGACTTAAAATCTTTGTCAAATGATTTGTTCTCTACCATGAGCTCGGGAGATATTTATGAACGGCACACTCACACGTATCACTGAAATGACTTTAATTCTTAAACGTCTTGATGTTGTACGAAGCAAACATCACATCATCACAGGAAACTCTTTCTTTCATCATAATTTCATTCACCACTAGGTGTCCCTAGCGTACTCATTTGAAGCTTCGAGGTCGAACCACTTTGATGGTTCATCTGGCTGCTAGGCTTTGACGTTTCATGATCGAGGCATCATCTCGGGACCACTAGTGAGTTGTACTTACATTTATGAACTGATTGAATATAAAGCCCATTGAGGATTGCTTAAATGTATAGTTTGATGTAGCTACAGCAGCCATGATGTAGTAATACGTCCATGCGATTGCTAACCCTTATTAGCCTACCTGTGGGGGGGAGGGGTCAGGTTCATGGGGGTCGCGGATGTGGCTAGCACTAGAATGGTGCTGCCACCATGTGGTGAAAAGAGAAATTGCAACGGTGGCAGGCTGGCAGGCCATAAATAATACATTTTCGTAAGGGAGCCGGTCTTTGGACATGCCTGCTCCAGAGGAACACAGGATTCATGGCTTAAGTAGGCAACAAAATTAATTAGGCACAAAGGTTGTCTTAAGTGGTAACCTCAGAAAATACCACATGCTGCAGGTTAGATTGTAGAGATGCAAAGTGGGCAGATAAGAGCAGGTGAGTGGTGTGCTGAGGATTCATCATCCCAAGCTTGGTTTTGATTGGTCAATTTGTCCAGGGAGAGTTCTACTTTGAGAGGCTTTCCAGAATTACTTGTTGCTATGGTTGGTTGCATGGTACGTTTAGTTCTAGCATACTGGTCGTTTTTGAGTCAAGAACTGTTAACCAGACAGAACTGCCATGGGAATGATTGGAAATGATGTCCTATAATAATGATAATAGCATAATAATGTTACATTTCTGAGAAGCAGTTAACTATATCTATTTGCCTGCCAAGTTTCACATCTCTAGCATAGAAATGTGATTACAATAAAATACCTACCAACACCTGGCCCTTCGGCCCTGGAGCCCCCCATGACGGTCCAAGACAACATCCTTTGTAAGACAAGTAATACTTTTAATGACACAAGAAGTAGATACAGCATGTGGGGAAAAAGGAGATCAAGTTAATCAATAAAAAAAAGACAATTGAATAACATAACGGTTTACAAATAACTTTGCTATCAATACCAAAGCAATTGGCATCAATCAATACCCAAACATCAACGCTAAAACTCCCATTCAAATCGTTTGGTCCAAACACCAGGTCCCAGATCTAATGATCTCAATGTGAAACAGATAGATATGTTCATATTCGTGATGATCATTCAATGAGAACGTTTGCCGTCGAGGGCCCAGGGTCCTGATGTAACCTCTATGGTTCTCCTAATTCTCCTTCCATGGTTCGGACCAAGACGTAAAGCTCTGCCAAACCGACAACAGACGTGGCGATAACTGCAGCAATCACCCTCTGGAACCAAAGCAAAGGGGTTTATTTGTGTTAAAGAAGAAAACATCCAAACTGTCCACAGTAAGAGGGAACCACTGCACTTTATCCATGACTTGAATGGACATGTACATCAATGACTCCATTTTGAAAGCTGCTCAAACAATGCAGTGACAGGAACTCAAATAGTTTGTGTGTGCATAGTTCAACACACTGAGTAAAGGAGTCAGATGTAATCCAAAGCATACACTGATTGCTGACTCATATCCAAAAGGTTTGGAGAAAGACCTATTTCTAAGCATAATTAGGCATAAGTCACCATTAAATAATTATACATTCAATACATATGCACAAAAACTAAAAGTTGTCAAAGGAAGCGGACATTTTATGCAATGACACCGCTAAAATAAAGTGCTTGAATTTACCGCTGAAGTCTCAGTGAAGATATACTGGCTGCCCATGTAGGAACAGGCAAACGTTGCGGCAACCGTCACCAGGAAGTTTAACACCGTCACAACAGCAGCCTTAGCTGAGCGCACTGCGAACAGGAATGGTATGATAGAAAGTGAATACATTTATACTGCAGTTTTCAAGTGCTTTAGAATGATTGAACATTATAATTGATATAGCATATTCTTACAATACTTGTATTTTAGCTATTACTTTTCCTTCCATGACTGCCCTACAGACAGTTCATGTGCATGTTGGTTGCGTATTGCTCAAAAGACACCTTGCCAGGATGTACCCACAGGATCTCTTCTAGACGACCCACACTACATCATGAGACATTCTTGTATTCTTATAGCCCACTGGGCAACAATGCTTCTCACAGAGACAAAATTACATCGAAGATCCATATATATATAAGATTAAGTATATCTATCTATCTATCTATATATATATATATATATAGATATATATAGATATATATTAGGGACAAACCTTGCATTCCAAAATCTGCCAGTGTTCCATTCCGGTTAATTTCCTTGAAGGTTAAAAGAGAGATATATAATATTATACTTTTAGATAACTACATTTTTTTTATTCCATTAAAGTGGTCAACAGGGATGGCTGACTAAACTTAAAAAAAATTAACCCTGCCAATACCCTATATTTTTTTGAGTAGGTAATGTGCATATTCAAGCAATATCGATTTGGTTACAAAACAAAATATCTCATTACGCATGTTTTCATGTCTCATGCCTTTTAAACCACTTTTTGACGAGCCTGAAGAGTGAAGGCACAATAGTTGTACCAACCGCATGGACAGCATTAACACCACAATTCACAATATAACACAATGTGTGTAACATCGTAATAACTCAACTAACTCAAAAAATAAATAACCATTTCAACAATTCAATTCTAGAAAGTGTACCATTGTGGGGCAATCTCTACAATGATGTTGACCCCTTAATATGACCCTTGAATCTATGTAAATGCATCATACATGATAAATCATGATCATTGCCAACAAACCCATGCACCTGGCACATGGTTGTCATGTTAACAGAAGTCACCTGAGTGTTGACATTACGCGTGATCCTGTGATACTCCTCATTCGCCAGCTTGGCTTTAATCTTCTCGAGTCGGGCCACCAGCTCAGGGTTCTGGTGTGAAGAACATTAGTATCATACGATATAATTGACTGTCATTAGTACTGTATCTATATGTAGTACATATACTATCATTAGTATACGTGTTCGGTATGAGTTCAGATATAACTGCGATACATTATGTCGGAAACATTGATTTACTAAAATAACTGGAGTTCTGAAAGCAACGACACTGCAACACTTAAGGCTGAGGGTTAGGGCAAAGGGTTGTAATGGTATCAAGACTTACCCTCGGATGCTTCACTACCTCCGGCAGATACGGCAAGCTGGTCTCCAACAACTGGTACAGGTAGAAGGGATGCCCTGAAGGCAAAAGGTCAAACTTAAACTTATACGAGTTCTCAAGACACAGCAGGTGATTATACATAAACCTAGGCTGGGTAGCCCCGACAATTATGCCGGCGATTAAAGAAGCACAAGGGTCTGGAGAAGAGCAATACATTTATTTCTACTTCCGATACGTTTTTGCGGGAGCAAATCACAGAGCTGGCATTTCCCCTTGGCGCGCTATTGGCTGGTTTAACACATTGACGACAGGGAAGCGTACTAGGCCCATTGATCACGCCTCTTGTGCTGAAGAAAATGACAGCAGCTTCCCCAGACTAACGTGCAATCTATGATTGAGCTTGGTCTGGCAATAGCCAGACTAACATAAGCCATGATGAGTGAACACAACGCAGCACGACTAACCATTATCTCGAAGACAATTCTTTAGTTTTCTTAACGTCACAAATGAGATCCTGTCCTGATCTCTCTTCTCGACCAGTCCCTTCAGTTCGGCCCGCAGCTCCTCTGGACAGGAGAAGCCATTCTGTTCCAGAAGCTCCGTCAGCCTGAGTCTGACTCCGTCTCCTACCTCAAAGGAGGAAGCCATCGCTGGGGAGGTAAAGAGGTCGCTCCTGGTGACAATGTGGTTACACGTACAGCGTTAACTCTCAAACCGGACGGATGATTGTTTAGGCTCCGGTACTACCGTTCAAATAAAAATCGTTCATATGAATATTATTCCGTTGGATATATCAACTGCTCGTTAGACGCTGTCAGGACGGCTGTAAACAAGGTCGGAGGACACAATTTTCTTCTTCTTCTTCTTCTTCTTGGGGTTTTACGGCGGTTGGCATCCACAACTTGGTGCATTACCGCCCTCTTCTGATCCCGGTAATGAATCAAAACAAAAATATCCAAACACTCACTCATTCACACCTTCTTTCTACTCTATATCCTATCATATAACCCTGTTTCTCTCAAAAAGCCAAACAATACTTTTATACAATTCCTCTTCATTAATCTTAAAATATTTTCCAAAGTATACTCCTGCATACCCAATTCTCTCAATTGATTTTTCATACTTTCCCTCTCCATCCCATAACCACTACAGTACATTAAAACATGTTCCACTGTCTCCTCTACCTGGCACCCCTCACATAATCCTGTGGGGTGTTTTCCTATCAAATTCATTGTTTTATTTAGTGCACTGTGCCCCAACCTTAACCTAATCAATTTGTTCATCCTTCCTCTGACCACTATACCTTATTTTAACATTAACACTTTTTTGAATATTATATAAATATCTCCCTTTCTCCTCACTGTCCCATTTGTCTTGGCACATCTTGTTAACTTTTCCCCATATCAGGCTTTTAACTTCTGCCTTACTTAAACTGATATTCATTTCTACTTTTTCCTTCTCCAATGCCTTCTTCGCCATCTTATCGGCTTTCTCATTTCCCTTCACCCCTACATGAGCTGGAACCCATATAAAAAGTATTTGCCTCCCCTGCTGAACGATTCTCGTAATTGACTGTAGAACTTCATATAACAAACCTTGGCGAATACTTGAATAAAAAGACCTCATACTTTCCAAAACTGATGCTGAATCTGTACAGATCACAATTTTTTCAACTGTACTTGATTCCACCCATTTTAATGCGACCAGCACCCCCAACATCTCCACTGTATAAACGCTTAAATTATCTGATGTTCTTCTATTAAACTCTAATCTTTTTGATGGAACAACTACTCCAAACCCTGTCACTCCTGTCTCAGGTTGTTTGGCACCATCTGTAAAAACATGAACATACTCACTGTACTCTATAAAAAGATGAATATTAAAAACACTAGCTAGGTCTATCTGTTCTCTCTCTCTCTTCTTTATGTCCAACACAAACCAGTCCACCTCTGGCCACACCATCCTCCATGGCGGCATTAATGGATATACCACTGTTGGACTAAGCTTCAATTCACCCACACCAAACTCTTTCGCTATATCATTCCCCACCCGACCAAAATGATTCCTCTCACACTTCCCATAAACCCAGCACTCTTTCAACACTCCTTTTGTGGGGTGAGACTCACTTTGCCCTCGCAGATTAGCCCAATAGTTCCCCATCAATTGTTTCCTTCTCAACTCCAGTGGCATTTCCCCCATTTCTACCTGCAGAGCAGGCACTGGTGATGATTAAAAAGCCCCACTGCATACCCTTAATGCCTTAGCCTGAATCACGTCCAGCTTTCTCAAGAGAGACACTGCGGCTGACCCATACACTATACACGCATAATCAAACACAGATCTAATCATAGCCACATATATAGTCTTTAAAGCTGAACAGCTCGCTCCCCAATCCCTACCAGCCAAACATCTCATCACATTTATTACCTTTTTGCATTTATCCTCAATCTTCCTAATATGGTCTGCCCATGTTACCCTAGAATCAAAAATAACTCCCAAATATTTAAATGAGCCAACTCTTTCCAACTCTTTCCCATACATCCTCAATTTCATCCCATCCTCAATTCTTTTCCTAGTGAAAAATACAGTTTGAGTTTTCTCTACCGAAAATCTGCACCCCCAGTCAAATCCCCACTCTGTCACCCCATCAATTGCAGACTGGACTTTACTAATAATATGCATCACATTTCTTCCCCTTTTCCACAAAGCCCCATCGTCTGCAAACAGAGAACTTCCTATATCCTCTGGTACCTTTGAAAAAACATCATTTATCATGACTATAAACAATAAATGACTAATTACACTTCCTTGGAGAGTGCCATTCCCCACCATATACTTATTTGACAATTCAGACCCAATCCGGACTTGTATTTTTCTGTCAAACAAAAAATTCTTTATCCAGTTAAAAACCCTTCCACCTACCCCCATCTTATACAACTTAATTAACAAACCTTCCTTCCACATCATGTCATATGCTTTTTTCGATATCAAAAAACACTACCACCACTGACTCTTTGTTGGCCTGTGCTTTCCGTATCTCATTTTCAAGCCTTACCACTGCATCCATTGTATGTCTCCCTTTTCTGAAACCACTTTGACAACTTGTCAACAACCCTTTCTTCTCAAGCTCATACGTTAACCTTTCTGTCACCAATCTCTCCATTATTTTACATATGTTAGACGTTAATGCTATTGGCCTATAACCAGTGTTGGGGGTAACGCGTTAGAACTAACGCGTTAGAGTACTCTTACGTTTTTTTCAGTAACGAGTAACCTAACGCGTTTGTTTTGCGAATTCAGTAATCAGTAACTCGTTAATTTCCAAAATAACCACTCGTTACTCCGTTACCTTAAGATTTTCCCTCGATAAGGAAAGAAGGTTTTCTGCATTTAGTCAGATGCTGCTGCCCTGCTCCTGGCATCTCTCTCTCTCGCTCTCTCTCTCTGTGTGTGTGTGTGTGTGTGTGTGTGTGTGTGTGTGTGTGTGTGTGTGTGTGTGTGTGTGTGTGTGTGTGTGTGTGTGTGTGTGTGTGTGTGTGTGTGTGTGTGTGTGTGTGTGTGTGTGCGCGCGCACCTGTGTGTGTAAGCTACGTGTGTTACGGCGGCAAGATGGACGAGAAGATAGCCTTAGATTCCTGGAGGTACGCTCATTATTTTGAGTTACAGAGCGAAAAGGACAAGAAGAACATAGTGGTCGTTTTGAGCACCTTCTTCTCCTACGTTTCAACCATTACTTTGGTGATAAATAGGCTAAAGGTAGCCTACGTGATTGTTATGAATGTAGGGCTATAGGGTCACACGAACATTTTCAGTTCTTCAATGTTTTTTTAGTGCCATGCACTGTTCTTTTGTGCAACGCATACGGTTAAATTGAGTTAAATTTCCAATTCTAAAAGGTTGCGTGCCTACCTGTTAAGCACTTTGTTAGGCGCCTGCACTTGTAAAGTGGATAAGCTATGTGTGACGCACTGTTCTTTTGTTCGCAGCCAATACGGTAAGCTACATTCTGTTAAAATAACTGCCTGTTACCGGAGTATGTTATTCATGGAAGCTGTTCAAATGATCAAAGGATGAATGCCTGTTAAATAAAACGTGCAATATGATGACTGTCTTTCCTGTCATTATGCTATAGGTTCATGATTGATTCATAAACAGTCAGCACTGTTGGTGCATCTAAAGGAGGATGTGTGTTGTTGTTGCGCTAGGCGGACACGCATGCACCCCAAACGCATTTTAATTGTTGGTAACGCACGAGTACTCTAACGCGTTTCTTTTATTTATAGGTAACGTAGTAACGTAACGGATTACTTTTAATTGATAGTAACAAAGTAACCTAACGGATTACTTTCAAAAGTAACGATACCCAACACTGCCTATAACTAGAAGGTTTACCTGGATCTTTCCCTGGTTTCCTAATCGGAATCACCACCGCTTCCTTCCATACACTTGGTAACTTTCCCTCCACCCATATTATAAAGTTCTAACAATTTTTCCATTCCTCTTTCTCCTAGATTTTTTAACATTACATAGCTCACCTGATCTCCCCCTGGAGCTGAGGGCTTTGCTTTTTTAATTGCTCTCACAAGCTCTGCCATTGTAAATCCATCATCTATTTTCTCCCTAGAATCTACTCTCCTAACTAGCACATCAGGATAATTACTCAAAGTAATTTCTCTTCTCCTTCTCCCTTCCACTGTCAACTGATCAACACTGTGCACCTTAGCAAAAGATTTGGCCATCAAATCAGCCTTATCTTTATCACATATTGCAGTTTGCTCCTCTAACGTAATCACTGGGTCCCACTCTCTTCTATCTCCTCCCATCTTCCTTATCATTCCCCACACTTCTCCTACCGGTGTTGTTCTTCCTATCTTACCACAAAACTGTCTCCAGCTTACCCTCTGTGTTCTCTTTGTAACTCTCTTTACCAGTGCCTGTGCCCTCTGATACTCCACCAGACTTTGTGTATTATGCTCTCTTTTGACTTTCTTAAATGCTTTGTTTCGGGCTTTAACTGCCTTGGAACACTCCTCTGTCCACCAAGGAACTAACTTCCTATCCCTTCTACATTTACTTCTTGGAATAGATTTACTTGCTGCAGCAATAATTGCTGATGAAACACTGTTATTTACTGTATCTATATCTCCACTAGTAACAACTGAAACCATAACTTCTTCACTGACCAACTTAAATGTACCCCATTCTGCTTTACTATACACCCATTTCTGACTTCCATTTCCAACATTCACTTCTCCTCTTCCTCCTACTGAACAAAGTAACACATAGTGGTCACTACCTAAAGATTTACCTGTCAAAACCTCCCAGTTACTGATCCCTGCCAAACTTACTGACACCAACGTCAGATCCAACACTGACTCATTACTTGTTCTTATATCCATCCTTGTCCCCCTCCCATCATTCAAACAAACAAGATTATTGTCCTCCATTAACTCTTCAATCACTTTCCCATTCGTGTCTGTATGATTCCCTCCCCACATTGTGTTATGAGCATTGAAGTCTGCACACCATATTATCCTGTGTCTTTCTATACCTTTAATCCTAACTAGTTTATCATTCTCTAACCTTTGACATGGATTATAGTAATTAACAACAACAAAATCCTCTCCCCCTCCCATACCTCCACCACTATATACTCTTGTTCCGTTCCAATATCTAATACCCTGTATGATATACCTTGCTTGATAAATGTTACCCACCCTCCACCAGCCCCTTCACCTTCACTCCTGTCTCTTCTTATACCTACATCAGGGGCGGATCTAGCCATTTTGGGGCCCTAGGCAAAATATAGACATGGGGCCCTCATCTTTGAAACACGTACACAAAACAAATAACCATCCCAATACTCTTAGAATCGCAATAAACCCATAGTGCACTGCCACTCAACTCTCCACAGTAAAATCAGTTTCAGATTTCTCCAGCCTTTGCCAAAATTACATGTTTATTACTCAAACGAGAGAGAGAGAGAGAGAGAGAGAGAGAGAGAGAGAGAGAGAGAGAGAGAGAGAGAGAGAGAGAGAGAGAGAGAGAGAGAGAGAGAGATTAGAATTTCCATTCTCTGCCAGAGTTACAAAATGATCTTGCACTTAACAGAACTAAAATACAAAATGGATATGAGTCTATGAAAACCACCATTTACATTTAAACAGGACCAATGAAAATATTTTGTGTGTGGACAGGAATAACAGTGGCTGTGTGTGTGAGTGAGAGACAGGCAAAGCAGTGGTTCAGTGAGAGAGAGAGAGAGAGAGAGAGAGAGAGAGAGAGAGAGAGAGAGAGAGAGAGAGAGAGAGAGAGAGAGAGACAGAGGGGGGGGGGGGGGTGTTTAGGTGTGCAAGTGGTTAAGTTCTCCATCTTCAAATGTCCATTTTCCCTGTTGCCTTCACCATTTCATGTGAGTAAAACAGTGTGTGTGTGTGTGTGTGTGTGTGTGTGTGTGTGTGTGTGTGTGTGTGTGTGTGTGTGTGTGTGTGTGTGAGTGACTGAGTGAGTGAGTGAGTGAGTGAGTGAGTGAGTGAGTGAGAGAGAGTATGTGAGTGAGTGACTGAGTGAGTGGCAAAGCTCTGTGTGTGTGTGTGTGTGTGTGTGTGTGTGTGTGTGTGTGTGTGTGTGTGTGTGTGTGTGTGTGTGTGTGTGTGTGTGTGTGAGACAGAAAGCATTTGTAAACACAAAGTCCTACTGTTGTCGTCTTCTCAAAAGTCTTCATATCAGAGAAAAGTGGTGAGCAGCAGTATAGAACCCCAACAGCAGAGCCTGTCGCAAGTTCAGCAGCGGCTGCTGTGGCAGCAGCAGGTGTAAAAAATGAAATCAATTTCGGCAGTGTATCTGCAATTCTTTTCTTCTCAGCTTTTTGTTTTCGTTTAGCACAACCACTATCATAATTCCGCCGCTTCATTTTCACAGAGTCGCATCCCTCTGCTTTGGTTTGAAGTACGTTATTTCGCGCTGCGCGCGTTACTACGTAATCATATTCTGGACTAGTCCAATGCACAATGGAGGGGAGCATGTGTGCTGGAAAATTATTATTTAGGCATTAGTTCGGCGTTATGTTGATATTTTTGTTATTTTTTTCTACTAGAAATGTTTTTTTTTTTTTTACTTTACATAAGTAATGGCTGGGGGGGTCAGATTTGGGGGCCCCTAATAAAGACAGATTTGGTTGGGGCCCTAGGCACTTGCCTAGGTTTGCCTAATGGAAGATCCGCTTCTGACCTACATATCCATAAATAACTAAATCTAACACTGGTTTCAAAAACGTTTCTTGAATGCATATTACTTGTGGTTTTCCTCCTAGCATTCCACTATAGCATTCCACTGTAGAATTTTCACCATGGTTATGATGTTTTCTCACCGGCTCCTGACTACTCTGTGTATTTATCTCGGCTACCAAAGCCTCCCATTTTAACCCTTCCATCCCCAAATAATCCTTGGCTGCCTTAGCTATTATCTGTATGCTCGTTGTCTTTGATGTGGAGTCTCTAGTGGAGTTTATCACTGCTGCAACACAAATCACCACCTGCTTCTTATCTACCCACACTTTATTCCTATCTTGCTTCTCTCCAACCGACTCCCTTGTCACTTCACTTCCACCTCCCCAGGCTGCTACCAACCCCTGACTCTTAGCACCTTGCCTCTGTTTTACCACTTTCACTGCCTCTGCATAGGTCACTTTTTCCAACACTTTTACCTTCTGAACTGCAACTTCCTCTTTCATTATTTCACAGCCTCCAAAAGTGACGACATGTTCACCCCCACAACTACAACATTTTAACTTGGCCCCCTCACACTTCCCATACTCATGATCCTCTGAGCATTTCGCACACCTCCTCTTTTCCTTACAGATTTTAGCGATGTGCCCAAATCTTTGACACTGAAAGCACCTCATTGGCTTAGGTATGTAAGCCCTCACATAGAACACAGGAACCCTAGAAATACTCTATCTGGTAATCATTCTCCTTTAAGCTCCAACAATACAGATTCACTCATTTCCTTTTCAGGCCCCCTTGTCATCCTCTTAATACTAATCACTTCTATGCCTTTGGCCACCAAGTTCTCTTTAATCTCCTGCTCCTCAATATCCAGAGAGATTCCTGTTATCACCCCTTTGCAGCGTTTCTCTCTCTGCAATCCAACCTGCACCACCTTCACCACTTTGTTAACACCAACCATTGTTAGATTCTTTGTCAGAACTACCTGAAGCTCATCCGAGCAACCAATCAACAGATTCTTCTTCTTCTTCTTCTTCCTAATGTTTTATGGCGGTTGACAAAAAACTTTTTAGTGGATTACCGCCACCTACTGGTATGGAGTGTAGATCGGGACTTTTACACATTCCTGAATTTTATGAATAAATAAATAAAATAAAGAAATCAAAGAAAAAAACAAAAAAAATAGATTCTCTCTATTAAGCTAGTTCTCCTAAGATACTGAAACGAAAAAGGATTACATTTGTCCTCAGAACTTCTTCGTAAAAGATCCTGTAAATCATAATTCAACTTAATTTCTTTAAGATTCAATATCAGTTCCCTTCTCTCAGCATCATATTTTTGACAATAAAGCATAACATGTTCTAAAGTTTCTTCTTCATTACAATATTCACATCTTCCCGAATTGTGTTTTCCTATTTTAAATAATGTACTGTTTAATCTTGTATGACCAAAGCATAGCCTGGATATTATTGTTTCCTCTTTCCGGGTTCTCCACGTGCTTGTCATCACCCCTACTTTTCTCTGAATTCTGTGTAAGTGTAACCACCTTCCTTTTTTCTCTTCTTCCCGCTGCTTTTGCCACCTTTCTATCAATTTATACATGATAGTAGTTTTCATTTCCGTTTTACTAAAGGGAACCGTGATGGAGGACACCATTTTAAATCATATGACTCTATAAAACGTGTGTCATAGGCAGCATCCGAATACTCATACTTGCCTGCTATATAGTAGGCATTTTGTAGTAGGCCTACGTCACAAATATAGTGCGTCCAAATGCTCAGTACGCATTGTGTAGTAGGCAAAAAGTTTCAGAATGCGTGCTACCGCCACAGTATACAACGGGAAGTCACTACGCTATCCCATAATTCAGCCGGAGTCTGGTAACCGAAGAGGAAGAACGCAGCGGTGAAAAAAAATAAATATCTAGATGGCTGACCCGTTGTGGGTACCGGATTGACTCGGCTGCCAGATCGACTCGGGGTCCTGCGCTTACAGATGACGTATCGACACTTAACGTATCGACATAAGTTTGGCCGTTTCTCAATTCGCGTACTTGTGCGTGCTCGTGTGCTCGTGGACTCGTGAAACGTCATCAGTCGTTGCCCGAGCACTGTTCCAATTCGAAGCACGCATCAAGCAAGTACTGTCGTAAAACCCGGAAGTGTTCTTGATGCGTGCTCGATCTCGCCGTTTCACCGAGCATGCATCGGAGGTGGCTCGTGTGTGCTTGCAATCGCTATAAATCCCAGGATGCATTTCACACTCGCAGCAGTACGATGGCGGAGAATATGGAGAAGACGCACAACTGTAGCTAAACTTAAATATATATTTATATAATATATAATATAATAATAATAATAATAATATAAGATAATATATAAATATATATATATAAAGTCGTGCGTGTATAGCTCATACACATGACAGGACACGCATATCTTTTACATTTTTATTCATTCAGAATATTTACTGGGGCTGAGATTTTGTTTTATATCATTTGTTTATATTGTTCAGTAGTAGTATGCCTAAATGAGGCCGTAGCACAGTTAACGGACGAGCAGAGGTGGTGACGTCATCGAGTCCGCTGCTGTTCCAATTGCAGGTACGTACTCGCGTGCTCGCAAGTCTGTGCTTGAAGTACGGACTTGCCAAGTACGTGCTTGCAAGTCATCGAGTCCGTAGTACGCGTGCTAGGAATTGAGAAACGGCTCCAGAGAATGTCTAATATGAGGAGAATGGGCACTCGCTGGTTAGTTCCGGTTTTCTGGACTGGTTGCAGTGATAATCTCTGTCCACTCGGGGCGCTCGCAGGGGAGTCCAGAATGAATGGGAGCCTATGGGGTTTTATCCTCAGAATCCACTTTTCTCACAATGTCATTTTTTGTCAAGTAATTTGAAAGTTGCGTTCAAAAGGAGGGGCTAAGATAATAAACTCAGCTGAATATTGCATTTTTTAAGGTCACGTATCTGTTCTAAAAAGGTGTTAAAAAAAATGCGATGACGTCACACATTAACATACTGTCAAAGGTACTGCTTTACGGCAGTTTCTGAAGCACTTCGGCACTTCCGTATTTCCCTTTTCCCGCAACGATAACACCAGCTGTTGGTGACAACATAGGCTTTTGGTTGTGGTAGCAGCCATGGTGACAATGGCTGGCTGCCACAGGTCGCTCATTCAGCCAACCTCTGGTTGGTTGCGACCTATTTACCGCCAAAAGGGTTGCAACGCTTTTATGGTCGCGACCTAGTCGGTCAGCCTGCCAGAGCCAGCTGCCAGCCGCAGCCAGCGGCCAGTGGCCAGCAGCAGACAGCGGCCAGTGGCTAGCGGCAGACAGCGGCCAGCCGTGGCGGGCCTGACGTCGGAGCCAGCCAGCCGATACCAGCCAGGCGTTGCAGCCCGTCATTACATCGTATAATTATCATACCATCGTACTAAATCATACAAAAATGTTAAAATGAAAGAGGCCGATTGCGTCAATAAGTTTGACTAAATGAGCATAAATCTATCGGTCCGTGGAGAGAATCGAACACCGGCCTTCTTGATTACTAACCTAGCGTCACTACCTCTTTCATCACTGTGGAATCTTACTGTTGCACTTATATTTAAGTCTATCACTCTATAATGAAGAACTTTGTGCATAATATACCCAATTAGGCTCAATGACATTTAACAAAACAAATTAGGCTATATATAAGATATAAAATACATTATTTGAGTACGGCCGAAATTACAACTAATGTATTTTATTGATACTGATAGACTAACGATTTCATCATTTTAAACTGTACTTCAATATAAAAATATTAAAACAATATTAGCAATAAAGAGCTGTAGGTAGCTTTCGCCAGAGAGCATGGCTTTCTGGTACTTCAACTGTCGCAAAAAACCCGTTAATAACATGCAAATTCACTGATTAAGGACCGCCCATAGACTTTGAGCGACCGAACCAGCCAGCGACCAAACGGCAGCCAGACGAGAAAACGGCAGCCAGACGAGCGACCAACACAGCGACCAATGCGACCTACGTCGCAACCAATGCGACCTACGTCGCGACCAATGCGACCTACGTCGCGACGCACGTCGTTGGCCACTCAGAGAGCTCGGCCCTACTGGGAAACGGTGTGAAAACTGTACGATGCTCGTACGACCATCTCTGCGATCCACTTAGGCTAACGATGCTTTCGGGAAACGGGGCCCTGGTTTGATCCGGTTTCTAAGGCTTTTGTACACCGTTAAAGTTACGTCAACTATTTCTAAATGTTTAAAGGCCCACTATGCAGAATCGGCCATTTTAAAATGGTGTTTTTTTGTTACAATAAACCCATCCTTTTTTATAGTTGACGGGAGATGTTATATCCTAGATTAGAATTGTTTTATCTTTGGTTGTTGAACAGAATGATCAGTGTAAGAGTGTTGGCCAACATTATACATAACGATAGCATGAACAATTTGCGCAGCAATCGTGCGTATCTGGGCCCCGTTTCCCGAAAGCATCGTCAGCCTAAGTGGATCGCAGAGTTGGTCGTACGAGCATCGTACAGTTTTCACACCGTTTCCCGAAAGCATCGTTGGTAACGAACGTCTTGAAAACGCTCATAGCTAACGAGTGCTCCAGGGTACTCGTAGGACTCTAAGAGCATCGTTAGCCTACTATAGAGTGAACTCATTATTGCATGCGGGTGTCTTCATTCATAAAAAAATGAAAACATTCGGGAGTATGCAATAATACAAATTATTCTAAAGAGGTCAGAGACTCCGTGCACAGCCCCGCCTTCCCCAGTGAACCAAGAAACCCGTGACGAACGGGGGATTTGACCCCCTCGGTTTTACACAGGAAACTTGAGATAAGAAGGTGAAATCACCGGGCGTGCCAATAAGCTGCGACCGAACCGGCTCGGCAGTGTAGAAAGACCTATAGCCAGGGTTCGAGTTAGGTGGGAGGCAGTGGGAGCTGAGCTCCCATAAAGAGAGGTCTGGCTCCCATGAAAGCAGTAAACTCAAATATCTTTGGGGGTCTTGGAAAATACAGCCGCATAATATTGTAATTACAACTAAAGCTATTTTCCCTTCCACATGCGTGCGTAATATGAGTAATATGAGTAATATTGACGGTAAGTGGGGTAATAGAACGCCGGTAATAGAACGCCGGTCATTATGAAAATAAGCCCAGACAGGGCGAACCGGACACCGACGCGAAACGGAGGTGCTTCGACCTGAAGGGGCTTATTTTCGATTATGAGCGGCTACTTGCCAAACGAAAAAATAGCCAAACTTAACAAGTTGACTTTTTACAATTTATTTGTTCCCATACGTAGTGTTGATTAGCAGATAAATAGTTAGCCAAAGACGTTGACGTCGCTAGCAACCAAAGAAGCTGGCGTGTTATATCCCCCCCCTCCCCCGTCAAAATTCAGCGCAATGGAATCATAACTCGAACCCTGCCTATAGCGTACTTCATCCTGCCCAACGATATGGGCAGGATCTAGACCAAGCTCTCCTAATCGGGTCAGCAATAGCCGTGTTTGAATGATAGTGAATGAATGGAACGTTGCATTTTAATGTCTACAAATATTCTATACTAGAGATCAATGAACCTTAAATCGGCTCTCTTGCTGTGCAAAGTATGTTTCAGAAATCAGCACATTAAGATAAAAGTAGTTCACACAAGCTGTTTTGGATTTTTGTAATATGGAATTATTTCAGGGGGGGAAATGCCGTGAATAAATGTATGCACAGTGCGTTCAGGATTAGGACTGATATATATGTCGGCCTAGGCCTAATCAATTGTGTTTTAATATCTTTAGCATTCATATTATTGCAGTCTATTATTTTCGTCGGCTACTCTGCTGTTGGCGTTGATGGGGGGGGGGGGGGATATTTTAACCCATTTGAACACCATTTTCCTGCGACATTCCTGCGTCTCCCCCTTCTACATAGCCCGTTTCAGCACAGTGTCAGTGGACAGTTACAATCCTACGATCATCGTGAGTGCAGTGAAAGCACGTTCACGTTAAGAGGAGTTTCGGGAACGCTCCAAAGAAATGATCGATGGTTCGAAAGATCCATCGGGAGAATGATCTTACGAGCGAAGATCCATCGTTATCGGGAAACGGGGCCCAGAACGATAGTTATGTTATAACTCTAGTTCTAAGATAGTAGGTGTAGCAGTCTAGGCTTCGCCTAATGGAGAGGAGAGCAGGTAATGTATTTAACATCCGCAGCGCTCAGTGAGGCACAGACACATGTCTGTCAAAATAGTATTTCTGGACTAACAATAATATGGAACCAGGAATAACGTGGTCTAGTGATAATAACTATTATAGTGAATACAACTACATAGCGATAGATACATACAAGTTATTTCCCAATCAGATGAATACATACGTATTCATCTGATTGGGAAATAACTTTGTTTCAACACAACAAGATAAGACAGAATAAAATCATTAACTCCAATTAGACAACAGAAACCTAGTGTGCATATACATTAAGTGCGCAACTAAAATAGTTATATAAATGGGTAGATGGGTAGATATTGGGTGTAGGCAAAAAAAACAAGGTCCAGTGGCGATATGTGTAAGTAACAGACTGTGATCTGCCAATAAGAGGAGGTGGGGGATGGGGGTGGTAGTTAGGCATTGTGAAGTCGGAAAGCAGTAGACAGGACCTCTACTGACATTTTTTGGGGCACTGAGACAGAAGGAGTCTCTTGCTGAACTCCTCTGCCTCTCTAGTGTCATGGTAAGGATGAGATGTATTCATGATGGCCAGCAGCGTTGGTCGATGTTGGAATCCACAGCTTTGATGATGCTGCTGCTCCAGCCACATCTGCCCATGAAGAGGGATCGTTCGACCACATTCTGGTGAAACTATCTTTAACTGTCAAATGTATAAATCCATTGGTTTGTCATGTTTACTTATTTGCTTACTGATCTGCGTTTATCTGTTTTGTGAATTGGACGAGCTAAAGCTTCATATACCGTGCATGTCGATGCATGGGTGAATAAGGATTGCCCTCGTGGACACACATGAAACAAGCTACAGAATGAAAAACAATAACACCAAGTAGTCTGTGTCAAACAACATAATTTAATACAGCCAAATACCTGCCCCAAATGTTTTTATCCACTCAACACTGAACCCGCCCAACAGATATGGCCTCAGATATAGCTTGGATAATATTTTCATAAGAATCTAATCCTTGTCTTGTGAATAAGCACACATCTGGTTTTATCAGTTGGATTAAATTTGCATTATTACATCTGGAATACAAAAATATAAAAGTATCTACTAAAGATCTGAGATTTGACACTCAGATTAAGGATTTATTTGAAGATTATTGGTATTAAAAGTGATTATGATATGCTGAGCTCACTCTCCAACAGTAGACACCGATGCCCCAACATTGAGTTCCTCTGTCATATCTGCCTGCATATTATACATCTCATGTAATACTTGAAGAACTTAAATCCAGGCAGCAATTGCAGAGGCTGTAAGCTGATAGACCCTGAGCTGCAGATTGAATTCAGTTCTTATCATCCCACTCTTTTCCATCCAACCCCCACCCCCCAAAGGATTTAGGATGCAATTAATAGAAAAATAAAAACAATTTCTCATACAATAATAACTATTCTTTGTCATTTAATCAGTGTTTGGAAATATAATACTTTTCGAGGTCACAGCATAAATGCATGGTGGAACTGTTGTCACAGAGAGCAAAACAGACAAATCTATATCATGTGCCAGCCTGAATCCTGTGTAGGAACAAGCGTTCAACTTATTCATACTGTAAGCTTGCGTCTGTATCTACCAAAACGCATACTTAAAGATTGAAACAGACTTAACAGTATGGTCCAAACATCAAATACATTTATTCCTTAGAAATGAGTACAAAGAACAAGAACAGTCAACAAAATATCGATGGAATTAGACAACATTTTAACCACATAAGAAATGGTTGTGGGAAATTCACACAAAAGTCACTTGGATAATAATCTTACGGCATGGTTCAGCTCTTCTTCTCTTTCTGTTGCTAAAGCCATTAAGTCCAACGTAGTTATCTACATGATTTAACTATTTGGATATTAAGTTCTACTCAAAACTCCAGGAAGTTGGTGACAATAGCAGCTGTTGTAAATGAGGTCTGAGATATAGCCCATAGAAGTCTGAGGCCCCGTCTGTGGGTGGTGGTGATGGTGGTGGTGGTGGCTGAGTCCCTGGGATCCGTCCCAGTACACCTGCTGAGGGTGGGACGGTACCACTTGGTCCACTGACCTATGGCCCCTGCAGCCTCTGGTGAGTCCTCCAAAGATGGACTGATCTCCGGCCTGCCCTGGAAGCACAGGTGGGGGTTTGACGCCCGAGCCCTCAGGCCTGTTGCTCTGGGAGGTTGAGGTGTGGTGATGGTGGGGTGGCCTGCTTTGGTGCTGTGGGATGAGACCAGAGAGGGAGACGGGGAAGTTGCCCATGTGGTTCAACTTACTCTGAGGGGTCCTCCTCCCAGAAAAGCGTCCTCCAGAGAGTTTTATATGGAGACTGGGGAGGGTGGGGGTGGTCATGGGGTGGGGGTTGATGGTTTGGATGGTGATGGGGGGGGGGGGGTTGGGGGTGGGGATGGACGGCTGGTGAAGACGAGGAGCAGAAGCCAGAGTTGCTGCAGAGCTGGAGCCAGTCGGAGAACATCTGTTGACCTTCATCCAAGGACTGATTCTGCTCGGAACGAAATAGGCCAACGATGGTGTTTGCGGTGTGAAAGGTGAGGTGGAGGAGGTGGTCTGTCCAGGGGAGGGCAATTGGATTCTGTGCTGATTGGTCTCTGGATCTCCCTAGCACCCAGGATGGTTTTGGACGACTTTGGGAGCCTGACAGTCTTGATACTTCTGGCTCTTCGGTTCTGGAACCACACCTATGGAATGGAATACTGTTACACATTCTACCTTCATATACCACCTGACCCCGCCTTTAAAAAACGGTTTCAGGTTGTTTAGGAACATATCAGCCAAGGAGAAAGGTTCTACACCCAGTGGCTGTTGTGGTTTGGTTCTTATTTAGACAAACTAAGCTGTAGCCTAATAGACAATACATTGTGGGACAGTCATACGTATTGGAAGCAAGAATCAACGAAGGAGATTGGTATAGGCATTTGGCAGCCTGATTTATGTTTCAATTGAAAAGGCGGCCATCCCGCTCCTGCAACCCGCCGTTAATTGGTTCATTAATTAGTTGCCAACACCACCTGTATCTTGCTCTCAGGCAGGTGTGTGTGCTCGGCCAGGCGCTCGCGCAGGGTGATGTCTGGGTACGGAGTCACAGCGAAGCGTCCTGCTCGAGCTCGGACAGCTGCACGCGGCTGAAGATTGTCCTTTTGCGCTTCCTCTGGCCCTCATGCAGCCTGCGTATTGTGGCTCTGCAATGATCAACACAATATTGGGGAAAACCTACGTTCGGTTTGTTACGTTTCGTAATAACAAAAATAATACCGCCTATTCTGCACGCTTGGTTTGTGAAATAAAAATATAGGATTGAAAAACTAGGCCTATCGTGGATTCGGGAAAAGTATCACAATTGGAAATATTTAAGAGGAAGACTGGTGTCCATGAAATGTAATGTATTATATTAGTACTAATAGTAGTAATAATAACAATGATAACAATAATAGTAATAATTAGAATAATTACTATTATTGTTATTATTATTATTAAAATCCAAGTATGTTGCAAGGATATATTATTATTTATCAATAGGGCTAAAAAACCTGTCTGACATACCTTATTTTCTCCAAATAACCATTCAACTCCAATTCTTTGTGCTTGCAGTTGAGTAATGAGGAGTTGGATTCCATGAAGAGAGCAATCAAAGTTTAAATATCCACTGTGTGTCTCTTCTCCGGACCTGCATGCTGCAGAATGATACGAGGGCTCGACTGGAAGTGTGTCACTTATGCGGGATTGTTACTCACGCCCACCATCCCGTCCAGGGTGTTGTTGTTGGCTGGTGCGGCCCAACCCCCTATAGGCCCTCCGAGTCTCTAATCCCCTAACCCTGCATCACATTGATGAGGTTGCTTGAGTCTTGGCCCAGATAAATGAACGTGCGCAGCGGTAGAATTGCGCATCGCTGTGTTGTCCTGTGGTCTGTGTGGAGGACTACCCTCTCTCTCTCTCAGGATAAGGGTCTCTAGAAGAGGATAATGGGTATCTAGAAGAGGATAGTAGAAGAGGATACGGGGGTAAGTGGATAGTATAAGAGGAGGAGGATAAGGCCGGAAGTCAGTGCCGCGCGTCGGGAAAAGGCATCATAGGAAACATGAATCTCTGCATAGAACGCATATCCCTCTGCATAGAACGCAGATTTGATCAATGATCAGATGATCTTCCAATACGCTTATTGAGAGATATTGCCATTCCATTCCATTGTCGCCTACAGTTTATTTCTGGTACAGAATTTCCCTAATTCCCTTTCAGACGAAATAGGCATAAGTAGGCCTAAATTAAATGTATGTAAGCCTAATGAAATAATCATGAAATCAATGGTTTCACATAATTTCATTGGACCAAAAATATTGACAATGTAGCTTCAATGTGGAATTTTCTTTAGGAAAGCGGTTTGTGGGCAGTGAATTAAGGCCCTCACACCTCTTCTCTCCTGCAGTGGGATTGACTTTATATGCTGGTCGCTCTAGATTGTTATTATTGATTTTATTATTATTATTATTATTATAATAGATGTCTTCCTGAACACACGTGTTAATGACACAAATAGCGCACACAAGAAGTCCAAATCGGGTTCCAAGAAAACGCACATCATTAAATGGTTTTACACACTTATCCCTTGGATAATTGAGTTATATTGACTTCGTTCACGCATAATTTAAATTCCTTTGATGCTATTTCAAAAATGCTTTATAATAATGTGATTTTCATTGTATGCCTGTCAAAATTGACTAGGCTTATGAGACCTAAACAGTGAAGAACACAGCGAAGTGCAGATTAAAATCACAGAGGCATTTTTTAAAACAATTGACAGATTTAGTTTTATTAGACTAACACAAATATATCTTAAACTATGAGATGAGCTCGGAAAACACAGTAGGCCCTGTCCCATTAACGCGGTTGATTGCAGTGTCTCAAATAAGAAAAAGATGGCTATGCTAAACATTGGATATAAATGTATACATATTTTGGTGAAATTATCCCAATAAAATGTTTACTATCTGTAATTTAAACTAACCTTTCCTAATTTCCTGATTGTACCCTATGGGCTACACACCCACACAACTATGCTGAGTCAAGTTATTGATGGTAAATGAATACAAGGCCTATCGAAAAAAAAAAAAGTTTTAATATATCCCTGTTGCAATACAAAGGGCCAAATAAATGCTGTATACTTTCATAAAACAAATTAGCTTGAGGACCTATGTTTGTATATCAATTCATGCACGTAAACAGCAAGTCAACCTACACACTACCCCCAATGTAGTGTTCTGAGACACACGCACATCACCGCAGCCTTCGGTAATGTACTCATTTCTGCCACCAGGTGGCGCTCTCTTCTATGTAAAGCAGGGAATTGATCGTTCTTTTGTGGCCCTTCACTCAAACTTCCGCAGGTGGTTGTAGAGGACTGGACGTAGGTAAACACACACATGGGGTCTGGTTTCCGCCCCATGATCATCATGTCTTCCACTTCAATTAGACGGTCACAGCCCGCCTTTGCCCTGAGTACACACAATGATAGACCAATTATTGGTAATGAATGACCATCATATAAGATTGGTTTGGTTCTGGTTATTGATGTCTGTGTTGTAGACTGGGTTAGATAGGTCTATACCTGTGTGTGTGTGTGTGTGTGTGTGTGTGTGTGTGTGTGTGTGTGTGTGTGTGTGTGTGTGTGTGTGTGTGTGTTGTGTGTGTGTGTGTGTGCTCGGGTGTGTGTAAGAGAGAGAGTATCGTAGTGAGTGTGTAGAGCAGGGGTCCTCAAACTCGTGGCCTGCGGGCCAATTGCGGCCCGCCGGATGATATTTTGTGGCCCCCTACTTGACATAAAGTTTTGTCACTTTATTTTATTTTTTTTGCTGAGTCGCTGTGCTTGCCCGGGGTCCTCATTTATAAAGCTTGCTGCGCATAAAAACCTTGCATAAGACGGAGGTGAAATGTACATAGGCCAATGGTATGGCTTCTCCCAAGTGTGTGTGCGCTGGAGATGCGCCCTTCTCTCCTGTTTGACTCCTCTGATGTATTTCGAGCTTACTGAAGCATCTGAAACTAACCGCTTAGCAACTGAGTTCCTCAAGTTGTGGAACTTCATATACCTGAGCATGAAATGTGCTTCAGTTTTTCTCACTGCAAACGTTGGTAGGCTATTTATAGAAAATGTCTATGTTTTGACATGTTTGATTGCATTTTATAACTGCATTGGCCTGGATACGTCGGTATGTGTGTGTGTGTGTGTGTGTGTGTGTGTGTGTGTGTGTGTGTGTGTGTGTGTGTGTGTGTGTGTGTGTGTGTGTGTGTGTGTAAGGGTGAAAGGGTGTTTTGTATCAAGTTGAGGCCGACACATATTAATTGAAATTTATATATCATGAGAAAAAATCATGTTATACATTTAGGAAATTATTACATGCATCTCTTCTCAAAAAAATATTTGACCCTGGAAGTTTAAACTACTCAGTTTCTCTGCCGCAATCATCTGCGCGTCTAGGGCTTTTTTCTTTTTTTTCGTCCCCTGTTAAAATGATGAACAGATGAAGAGCAGCAGTGATCAGGAGTAGGCAAGAAAAGCCATATGTTCAGAAGGACAGTTCATGTTCTGAAGAAGGTTCATGTTTTAAAGAGCCGTTCATGTTCAAAAGAGCCATTCATGTTAAATAAAAAGCATTCATGTTGCAGAACTCTTAATAGTAAAGCTTGAGAAGACTGGATATTTGTACTTTTTTGTGGAATACTTGATGCGGCCCAGCCTTACCCAGACTACCTCCAGCGGCCCCCAGGTAAATTGAGTTTGAGACCCCTGGTGTAGAGAGACTTTATGGTAAAAGATCTCCTATAGATTCCTGAAAGGTGTCCACATGTTGAGTTATCATGTGGTCATGTGTGTCCGCATGATGCACACACAATCAGTGTTGGTTTCAGCAGGTCAGATGATTTGAATCCCCTTTGAACTTTGCATCATCGAGAGCTGAGAAGCTAAGCAAATGGAAAATACTATACCCCTGAAGGGCTATAACAGAGTCATAAGATCTAACATAGGGATATTATTGTGCTATTGTATTAACTATTTACTCATTATGGTTTTATTTTGCTAATGCTATTCATTATTATTAGCTCTTAGTAATATCAGATGTGAAATGATCTTATGCTAGAGTTCGTTAGGCTTTTCAGTCATTAACCTAAATCCTTGGTTGCTCTTACTCTGCCGTTCCGAAGGCCAGCTCAAAGTTGTGTTTTCGGGCGGGCCGGGGACAGAGAGGTGTAGTCGAACTCGGAGGGGAAGAAGGAGTGGACCAGCGCACAAAAGGCCAGGCCGTCGCTCCAACTGGACGAGAAGTTCTGCAGCTCTACACTCTGCAACAAAGGAGGGAGGAGATGATGTGACACAACACACTCACGTTGTGTGTGTGTTTGTGAGTGTGAGTGTGAGGGCACACACACACTAGGCCATCTTTACCGTGCCCAAGTCTGTTTCACACCTGTACCGTGCTCAAGTCTAGATTGTCTGAGCTGGATGACGTACAGTCCATGCGACCCTTCTTTTGCATTAAAAAATAAACATGACGGCTGGCGGTTCACGTGGGTGCGATAGTGAAGTTGAGTTTTTGATCAAAAAATAGCCCGTTCGTCACGGCGCAGGCTTTCTTGGTTCACTGGAGAAGGTGGGGCTGCGTACGGAGTCTAGACCTCTAATTTGCACACTCGCGAATGTTTTATTTTTATTTTTATGAATGACAGCCGCATGCAAGAATAAGTTCACGTCTGAGTTTAGCCTACAAACGCGACAAACTATTTACAAGTGCAAAAAACGCCAACATATTCTTTATTTTGCTGACCACTTTTTTTTATCCCGACAAAAGTCTCGTAAGGTTCCTCCTCTGCGTCTCTCTCGTAGATCGCACCATCTTTCAACGTCTTTGTTTAATACGACTGCATCACCTTCTCTCGCATGATCAGCAGCGGTGGGGGGGGGGGGCAATTGTACTTGAGCACGGTTAGGTGTGAAACGGACTTGGGCACGGTACAGATGGCCTAGTGTGAGTGCGCCTTGAGTGTGTGAGAGAGAGAGAGAGAGAGAGAACAGAGAGAGAGAGAGAGAGAGAAGAGAGAGAGAGGAGAGAGAGAGAGAGAGAGAGAGAGAGACTGAAATAGATTCAACAATATAAAAATAAATCACACCATAATCCACTGATTGTCCAATCCAACCTTTAATATTTGGTATTTGATTTAACTACAAAGTGTGTTAAGAATTGTGATGATAGCAAAGTCAGATTCCATGAGATCTATGGGT